>NW_021318752.1:550342-571586 GCF_001605985.2 Dendrobium catenatum
CACACACACACACACCCGAATCAACTGAGAATAAAATAGAATAGCTAGCCAAGAACTACCTCATAGCCAAAACCTCTAGCAACCCAGAATAATCCAAAAAATGGATAGGGAGAAAAACACAATCAACAAAGCTGCATCCCAGTCAACGCAATAGTAAAAGAGCAGGATATAGGAACTGCCTCCAAAAGAAAACCAGAGAACAAAACCCCATCCAAAAGCACAAATTAGGTTCTAACATAAGGCATACCCAACTTATCTAACCTTAAAAGACCCCATAGAGGAGCAGGTAAATTAGTAGCAGTAACATCAAACATACATTCCAGATCTTCCCCCCAATTGGCAAGCCAATTAACACATGTATTACCAATCTTATGAGAAAGGGAAACATAAAAGTTCATAAAAATAAAAAAATTCTTATCACCCCTCACTACGTAAAAAAAGAGATGAGTTGCACAATGATTCCTCAACAACATTTAATAATTTAAAACAAGGTATAGAATCCAATTCATTAATAATGTTATTTAACTCCAAAGAGATGCAAAGCCTTAAGCCATAGATCAAAGCCAGAGTCACATCTTTGTTAACATCATAATTCTATAAAGGACTAGTAAAAGACATAATATGGTACCATAATCATCCCTATTAACCCCACCACAACCAGAAGAGGGCCCAAAACTAGCACCATCCACATTAAGCTTATAAGAATTAAAAGAGAGTTTGATCCAAAATATAACCCTCAGATTTTTAGGAAGATGATCCTCCTCCAGCTTAATACCTAAAGTAGAGGAAAATGAAAAAAGTTCTTAGAATTCTTGATATAAAGTAAATTAACCGAGTAAATCATAACAACCTTGTCTTTAACATTCTGAATTATCCTATGGTGGTTCATACCAACACCATTAAAAATATAATTATTTCTATCTAACCATAAAATAAGAGAAGGGATTACATCTCTTATAAAGCCTTTAGACTTAATGAACCAACAATTTAGCAAGGAATAAATAGACATTTTAGTATTAAGGCAATTCAATTGAAACATATCATCAAAATAAATCCATGTTTTAACAGCTAAAGGAAGTTAGAATCCCAGGATAGTAATTTTTTCAGCACATTAGTAATTAAATTATAAAAAAAAGGTCTTCTTTTTGCCTTGAAAAAGAGACACGCCAAAGGTTTTTTTTTTTTTGAGGAAATGCAGAAATTGCATTAAAATAAAGGAGTAGATAACCCAATACAAACTAGGTCGTAGAAGCTAATGATCTCTTTTTCAATAAGAAAACGGGACCTTATTGAAACTAAATTTGTTAATTTAAACTTATTATAAATGACATGAAATCCACTATCTCCTATTTTGAAATTGTTGAGATGCAGGGGATACCAAAATATAAGACAATTCGAAGGTTGATTAGTATCTCCTATTTAATAAGCAAATTACCATAGACAAAACTAGTAGCATTTTTTATGGCCACAATATGATCATTAGGCACGTTATTGGATGGAATAAAGCAACACATATATTTATTCTTTTTTATTGAGAAGATGCAAATTGCATTAAATAAAAAAAACAAAGCTATTATAAACTAGAACTGAAATAACCTAATGGAAATCCTTTAAAAATAAGGAAGCCTTATTAAATAGAAAATCATGCATAAGAAAAAAATTTGAAAGATATGAAATGTCATAAAGAAAATAAAATCCTCTACTCCTTATTTCAAACCAATTGGGGTGGAGGGGATACCTAAACTAAAATAACTAAAAAGGTTGATTAGATCCCATAATTCCTGATTAAGTAAAAAATAAAGAGTAGAAATATTCTTAAATTTCATTATTCTATCCCCATCTTCAAAATACTCACTCATGATTATTTTAAAACTAAAATGAAAATGAAAATAACAACTAATAAAAGAAAGAAGCAAAACATGTAAGCAAGATCCTTCAGGCTTTGGAGAACACTGGATCTTCAAAAACTTCACTATCTGCATAAAAACCATGCCTTGATTTTAAATGCACAAATAAAAATGCTACAAAGTTTTATAAAGTAAGAACACCCATTTAAAGATTACACCATCACTGGAATAACTTACCATATCCATCTGAAGATATCTAATCTCCTCTGAAACTTTATCCCATCTATTTTGATACCTACCATCCTAACCCTTCATAAGCTCACTTATGATTTGAAGGGTGAAGATCCACCTTTGCTTTCACCAAGAATTCCCAATTTCCTTCCTCTAAGGATGCCTTTGATTGGCCCAAAAGAATTTAAATCTTTATTTGACTTCTTCTTATGATGAACTGATTTAGGTGGAAAATGAAATTTTCCATCCTCAATCAAGCATTCCTTATCATTCATATTATCTTTAACAGCCAAAGAATCAGCCGCAACAGACTTTAATTTTTCATAATCTTGAACATTTCTATCAATATCTTCAATATCCATGCCAGTAAGATCTTCTCTAGAATTTTCTTCTTGGATAGCTTCTACAGCTTGATTCTCAAAGAGCTCTGTTTGATGGATAGACACATTAATTCCTTTTGAATCAACATTAATGTTTATCGATTTTTAAATAGTCTCTTTGTCTTCTAATGGGTCAGCATCAGAAGAATTTTGCAATTTTGAAAGAGAAAATATGTCCTTTGAAATCATTCCCTCAAAATTTGTATATGTAGCTTGCAAATTGACATGCTCAACTTGAATCAGAATATTTCCTTTTCTGCTTCGTTACTAGTGACAACTTCAGGACCAAAAGCTAGCACATTAAAATTATTAGGTGATTCCTTATGAGCATGAGAAGAATAATTCTTAGTTCTCCCAACCAAAGGCTTCACTGCAGAATTCTGATTTTGAAATTTCTTTCTTCTTTTACTTTTCATAAAATTTACTTGTATCTAAGGACCCAAAGCTATTGTATCAGCAGAAACAGTTCCTTAAAAACTCAAACCTTTATTTTCCTTTTTCTTTGATTCCATGTTGACCTTAATTTGTTCTTCTTTAAGAACATCCAAGCACATATAAATTTTATGGCTTATCTTACCACATTTGTAACATAGAGATGAGATTTTCTCATATTCAAATTTTTGAAAAAAAAAATCCATATAAACCCTCAATCCAAACACCATGAGATAATATAGAGTCTATATTAATTTGAACAACACAAGCTCTAGCAAATTCATGTCTACCCCATTTAAACATTTTTTCATCCAAGAACAATGGAATTCTAATCTTTGAAATGATCTTAGTAACATTAACCTCATCCCAACAATGTAAAGGTAGATGAG
The DNA here is from genome assembly GCF_001605985.2 of Dendrobium catenatum. NCBI lineage: Eukaryota > Viridiplantae > Streptophyta > Magnoliopsida > Asparagales > Orchidaceae > Dendrobium > Dendrobium catenatum. The sequence goes on from NW_021318752.1 coordinate 553,622, forward strand.
GCAATCTTATCCAAATCCGTGAGGATAACCCTTTTAATGATGTTGGAGAGAATTAAGTTGTCCTTTTATCCATTCGTATAATATGTTCTCCCACATACCAAGGACCACCACTCAGAACTTATTCCATAATTTGAGAAGATTGAAATGAACAAAAAAATCCAATCTATACCTAATCAGGTTAGATGAAAGAACTAGATCTATTCCATTGTCTCCTTAGCTCAATGCTACAAAGAGAAAATGGAATTTCTCTCCCAAAAACTTTTGCCGCAAGAGATTTTTGAAGTAACTTCACATTCTCACATACCTTATCCATATTAAGTATAACCACATTTGCATCTACAGCTTCTACTGGATCCGGATTCACATAATTCACTTTAATATGATGGCTCTTAGTCCACTCATTTATCAAACCAAAAATGCTGTTGTCAGTATTCAGTAATACCTTCATCCCTTTCTCCATAAGCATTTCTTCATCTGTAATAAAATCTTTATCTTGCATTATCATATCTAAATTCAAATTTGAAAATTCCTCTTTTTCTACAATACTTTAAGAAATAAAAGGATCATAGAATCTATTAACCTTCAATTTGAAGCCAATGGATGATGACGCTTCTAAATCATTTGCCATTCCATATAGTAGATTCTTAATCGGTGAAGAAGGAGCCATCAAAACCTTTTTCTCAAAGGCTTTAATTAATTCCTCTCCCTTACCCACACTTAAATAACCTCATTCATAGGAGGTAAACGTCCCACATTTATGACCAAAGGCTATTGTTTGTTCATGATATCCTGATTTGTAATACACCTTCTTTTGGATCCACCATGAAAAAAATCACTAGGATGCCTCACTGAGTAGGGAATGGAGGTGTTCTGGTCATCAGTAGTCGATGGCCAGTGACCCTCCACCACCATTCAAACAATCTAGAAATTGAGAATTAGAGAATTTTTTTTTTTTAAAAAAGAAAAGCTTTCTCTCTCTAAAATCCTCTAGTCTCTCTCTCTAGCATCTCCTTAGTAGAGTTATCCAAACTTGATAGAGCATCCAACACATATGTTTATTCAGAGAAAGATCACTAACCATTTCAAAATGATTAATGAAATCCATAAGTTTATTAATCCTATTAATAGAAGTACTACTAAAAATAATAAAATTGTCTGCAAAATAAAGATGAGAAATAAGAAAACCCCCCTAAAGTTCTGAAATAGAGACTAGGAGAATTTTCAAAGAGATGAGCAAGACCTCTAAATAAAAATCAACATAAAAAAAAAAAAAAAATAGAAAGTGATATTGGATCACCCTGTCTAAGGCCATGAGAAGATTTAAAAAAACTATTACTTTTTAGCATTAACAATGACGGAAAAGTGAGAATCCTCAATGCAATTCTTAATAAGGTTAATAAAATTCTTGTCGAAACCAAATAAATGCATAATATTGTAAAGGACTTCCCAATCAATGTTATCATAAGCCTTGGCAATATCAAGTTTTAAGATCATGTTGCCACCTCTCACCATAACATCTAGATCTTGGCAAAATTCCTGTAACAAAAGAATATTCTCAACAATGCCCCTTCCTTTAACAGAACCCATTTGATAAGGTGAGATATTTTTAGGTAAGAAAATAGTTAAATGATTCATAAGGAATTTAGAGAGAAATATATTAAAAAAGGTGCATAAACTAATAGGTCTAAAATTATTTTAGTTACTAACATGGTTATTTTTGGGAATAAGCACAATAGAGGTAGAGGTAAAAAAACTCAGGAATATAATTACCAACAAAGAAATCATTAAAAATAGAGTAAAGATCATTACTAACAATATTCTAGGATTGTTGGAGGAATTTAGTGGTGAAATCATCCAACACCACCAGAGAATCACCAATCATGCCATGAACAATATCTTTAACCTCTTCAAGTGTGGGGGTTTAGAGAGAAGCTCATTATCTTTAAGAAAAATCAAATCAGGAATAATATCTAGGTTGTCAATATAAGCAGGTGTAAAATATTTATTAAGACAATTTTGAAAAAGATTAACAGTAAGATTATCAATTTACAAACCATCCTAAAAAATAGAATAATTATGATGATTAATTTTATGAATATAGTTTTTATCATGTTTCCTTTTAACCATGCATGAAAATATTTAGTATTGTTATCACCTTCAATAAGATGTTTCACAGCCACTTTTTGTTTCCAAAAAATCTCCTCATGAGCTTGTAATTTATAAAGATTTTCCTTAGCATCTCTTAAAATGTTGAAGTTATCATCAGGAGTAAGCTCACATTGAGACTCAATAGTGTTCACATACTCTTTAGAATTTAAGATATTAGAATAAAGGTTTTTAAAAACATTATGATTCCACCAATTTAAAACTTTCTTAAGCCTTTTAAGATTAAACCAAAACCTCCTCATACCAAAGATAGAGCTATCTGGATGTAAAGGGGCATGTCAATTTTCCTGAACCAAGTTAATGAAGGAGTCATTGAGCAACCACATGTTTTTAAATCTAAATTGAGAAGGAGAATTAATGTGAATAGTATTAAGAGAAATAAGCAAGGGGGAGTGATCAGAAAGAGTCCTGTTAAGATGTTCAATAATAATAGAGCTAAAATAATTAAGTCAGCAATCACTAAACAAAACCTGATCCAACCTTTGGAATAAATTATTATAGTTACAAGTGAACTTATTACCAAATAACCAATATCCACTAAATTACATTTCAAAATCATGTTATTAAAATCCTCCATATACTGGTGGATAGGAGAAGAGCCCCCGATATATTTTGATAAAGTAGAGATTGTTGAAACTTGTTCACTATGAATTAGGTTGTTAAACCTAAGCTTATGTCCCAGCGGCTATCCAAGAGGGGGGGGGGTGAATTAGTAATTTAAAAAAAAAATTACCCTCTCTTAAAATTTAAAACTGAGAATTTAAATTTAGTGAATTTTATAGAAAAAGTTTTCAACCATAATTTTGAAATAGTAAAACAGAAAAATAAAAAGCAGCAAAAAAATAAAAGACACGAGATTTATAGTGGTTCGATTAAACTTGACCTACATCCACTCCACGGAGGTACCCTCTGAGTATTGCACTAATACCACTAGTGACTCTCCTTTTACACCCACAATAAGGCAGAGAAGCCTTTACAAAACTCTCTTCCACCACCACCCAGTGCAGCAGAGAACCGTCGTCCTTTTACACTCTTTCTAGTGTTGGCAGAGAATTGTCCGTCCTTTCACACTTTCCCGGTGTGGGCAGAGAACCCTTCGTCCTTTCACACTCTCCTAGTGTGGGTAGAGAACCCTTCGACTGTTCACACTCTCCTAGTGTGGGCAAAGAACCCTTCAGCTGTTCACACTATCCAAGTGTCGGTAGAGAACCAGATCTCATTGACAGATCTTCTTCACAAGAAATCTAGAAGGAAGAGAGAAAAGGGTGAAGTAAACACAAATCAAAAGTAAAGATTCTTACCTTTGAGCATAAAGTGAAGCCTTCACGCTCCAGTAGGAAGAATCCTTCTTCAAACACTCTCTCACACTCTCTCCTTGACTCTTCTTTCAATAGGCACGAAGATCAGTAGGCAAAAAGATTAAGTGGAAGTCTAAATTGGACTATTTATATAAAAGACAAGAAAAATCATCCAAAAACTATAAATTTTTAAGTCAACATGAAGTTGATCTTCCCTTACGATCATGGATTGTCTTGGATGATTTTACATAAATGCGTGGAAATGAACAAAATGTATATTGGTATGAACTGATATTGTACTCGAGCATCATCCTGTATGAACTATGTTCGTCCGGTATGAACAGTCATACCATAGGTCGGTTCCCAAAAAAACTACAGGACGTCGCCAAAATTTGAAGAGTCGTTTCACTTCGTCCTGGGATGAATATTAGTTCATCGAGATGAAATTTTTATAGAGAATAATTCATTCTGGGATGACTTTGCGTTCGTCTGGAACAAAATTTTCTAGAGAGCATTTCGTCCTGGAACGAATATGAATTTCGTCTGAATGAAAATTTTCCAGAGGACATTTCATCCTGGGATGAATTTGAGTTCATTTGGACAAAAATATTCCCGAGAGCATTTCATCCTAGCATGAAAATGAATTTCATCTAAACAAAAATTTTCTAGAGTTTATTTCATCCTAGGACGATTAACATTCATCCTGGACGATCATGATTTAGAAAAATTTTCTTCAACTCTTATTCGTTCCATTGCTTTTTAGAGGATATAATTGACTTGATCATCCCATACAAACTATTTTCTTCACGTACGATCAGTATAAATTATTAAAGTTCTCCTTAAGTGTGTGTGTGTGTTTATTCACTCAATTACAATCACTCCATCTCAAACTTAATTCAAAGAAAAGTACAAGCTTCAATTCACCAAATCTCTCATGCTAAATTTGATTTGAATTCTTCAGTAGTCTGGAGTTTGATTTTCTTTAAATCTTAGTTCACACAAGAGCAAAATAAATCATCCAAAAACTTTTAGGTGATATAAATACATAAAATAATAATATTTGGAATTATCAAAACTATATAAGTTGTAAGAATGTAAAACATGTAAATAGCAACTCTCTTAACAATCTCCCCCTTTTTGATGATGGCAAAACAATTATTGTTTGTATAATTTCAAATTCTAAGAATCTTCTAGACTCCCCCTAAATTGATGATCATATGAAAAATAAGGAGGCTTTGCACAATGATTTTTTTTTATTATTATTATTAATTTAAAAAAATGCAACAAAAACACTACTACAAAATAGGAATACGATACAAAAAAGGATAAAAAAATACGAGTGAAATGTTACGAATAAATAATATTTTCTCTCCCTTTTTTACAACAGCAAAAAGAGAAGAAGAGAAAGACCAAAAATGTAAGCAGTCATATGATAATCCTTTGATAATTGATCTTTGAAAGTGATTGAAATAAATTTTGTAAATAAAATTAAAACATTAGGTAAATCATAGTAATTTATAGAATTTAAGAAGAGATATAACATTGATAATAAAAAGTATACATAAAAAATGTGAGTCAATTTAGACACTAAAATAGAGAAAATCATTACAAAAAGGATGAATAGAAAATTTATATAATTTAAATTTCAATATGGAATATAAATGTACCAAATATCAACTTGAATTAAAAGATTAAAAAATTATGGAAAGAAGTAACTACCATATGTGGTGCTTTGCGCATCTTTTCAACATTGTGGTACATTTTTGTGCATCTTTTTATTTGTGGGCTTATTTTGTGCCTCTTTTTCAACTTGCGAACCATTGCGCATTCCTTTGATATTTATACATTTGTACATTTTTTAAGAGTAATTTTGATCTTTCCTAAATCAATAATAAGAAAATTAAAATTTTTCTAAGTACATAAATATTTATTGATAAGTGAAATACAAAATAAGAAAATATTATAGTTGCAATAATAATATTAACATTAATGTAGTCTAAATAAGAGACATAAAATTGACAATCTTAATTATATCAAGTTGTATGTAATACTTAAATTTAGAAAAATTAGATTTTCTAATGATTTTAATTTTAACTTGCATTTCAAAGTATAGCACTTTTAAGATAAAAAATTATAACGATTGTCATATAGACTAACACACATTTTAAAAATAAGATTAAAGCCAAAATATATAGGATAACTTATATTGATATCAAAATGAAAGATATTACAATATAAAAATATGATGTCAATACATCATAATATTTAAAAAACAAAACATCTATGGAAAAGAAAGTACAACACATTTTACTAACTCACAAAAACAAAAACAACAACTAAAGAAACACATAAAATCTACAACGAGTGTCACTCAGAAGGACCCTGATCTGGAGGAGGTTGAGGAGGAGGAGCAGCACCAAAGATGTTAAAATAAGTACTCATCATAAGCACGTTGGTACTAATATCATTCATTTGTTCTCTCATAAACCCCAAGTCTTGAGCGTAATGTATGTCCTGTTGCTACATATGAGCTTCAATTTGATTAAACCTTTGATAAAAGTGAGTCTCAAAATGATCAAATCTTTGAACCAAATCCTGATAATTTGGTTCATTAGTAGGTGCAGGTGCAGCTTCATGTTCTTCCTCAATATCACTAATGACATGTGTTTTACTTCGTTCATCTTTACTAAAGATTGCTCTGAATGATCCGTCATTATGTAGAGTGGTTCTTCAAACTGAAAGTGCTCAGATGGCACTAGAAAGTTCGTTAGGGATGTTAAGCCCTTATGAACTGGCCCAAGGCTAATAATGAGATAGAGAGGTGAATCAGTATTTAAAACAAAACTCAAACTTAAAACCAAAAATAAGATTCACCACAATCAAAGCAAACGATGCAGAAATTAAATGCGGAAGCAATAATAAGAAAAGAATACACCTGATTTATAGTGGTTTGGTCAAACCTTAACCTATGTCCACTCCTTGGAGGCACCCTCCAAGTATTGCACTAAAACAAGTGTCTCTCCTTTAACCCCCATAGCTAGGCGGAGAAGCCCTTACAAAATCACTTCCACCTTCCCTGGTGCGGCGGAGTTGCTGGGTCCTTTAACACCAAAGTGAACTTCTTCTTTGGTGAACTTCCCTCAAGACAAGCCTTGAATCCTACGGTATTAAAATGCAAGCCTGCCGAAGCAACCGTGTGAAATCCCCCTCCACACTCCCTTGAGTCCCCTCTCACAGGATCTTCTCCCTCTCTTAAACTTCACCCGTTCCTCACTCCCTTTCAAGCTTTCTCTTCAAGCCTCCACAACAAGAACTAAGCTATAATGGTTGCTAAAGACCCTTTATAAAGTGCATTCATATCTCTTAAATAGAAGGGCTCAAAACAAGCTCATTAATGTAAGATGCCGACATTATCGTCCAGGATGATACTAATATCATCCTGTACGATCAGTGCAATTTAAGCCCAATCAGCCGGGATGATTTGAGATGATCAGAAGAAGTTTATTCTTATCTTCCAGAATGACAATATATCATCCTGGATGATTAAAACAAATTGTGGAATATCGTCCTGAATATCGCCCTGAAAAACAGCAGCCTGATGTCCAATCATCCAGCGTATCGGCCAGGACAATTTTGCGATCGTCTAAACCGATTTGATCGTGAAATCAAGTAATAATTTCTTTCCTTAAATTCCAGAGAAATTTTGGAAAAATTGACCTAGATCATCCTGGACGATATTTTATAGTCCTGGACGATCCACCTGGATGATATACAAAATTAGGTTATTTCTAAATAGATTTAGTGGCAGATTCTTTCTGTTTTGAGCCTATCGTCCTAGCCAATATAAAATCGTCTAGCACGATGTGTTTTGCATAATGAAGACTGCTTTAATGAGGATGCCCTAATTAGGATTTCTACTTTTGCACTGATCGCCCAGGACGATATAAAATCATCCTGGATGATGTTATCAAAAATAATAAACTCTAGGGAACAGTCAGAAATCTTCCAAGTTACAAAGCATCAGAAGCTACACCAAATATAATAGACTCAACAAAGGAAAAAGTGTAGAAACTGACTCAGAGCTAGTCTATCCAATCTTAAACTGGTTCCAAATTGCAGTCTGATCGTGTGAACCTGAAATGTTAGTAAATATGGCCGTCGTAGAGAAATAGAAGTGTTTGCTATCATCAAAATCATAAATCATGAAAACAGATCCGCAACAATCTCCCCCTTTTTTATGATGGAAAATATTTTAATTTGAATTAGGAATAAGGAACATTTTGCTCCTCATCTCCCCCTCAAAAGAATAACACTTTTAAAAAAATAGGGAAGATAAAAATATTTTTGTTGTTTTAAATTTTTTAAAAAGAAAAAAAAAGGATACAAATTCAACAGTACGTTCTCCCCCTTTGACATTATCAAAAAGAGAGGAGGCACAAACAAAAAACAAAACAAACAAAAGACAAAAAAATGTTCCCTGGACTAGTAAAAAAATATTTTTAAAATGAGAAAGTTAACTCTTGGTTTTAATCAAAAACTAAGTAGAATTGAATTTACAACACATAGCCCAGAAAAGGTTAGAAATTCATAATTTGATAATCCAAAACTCAAGTTCTTTAAAAAAGGTCAAAGACTTTTTAACTCAATATCTAAATCAAGTAATAAATTAGAGAAAGAAACAATCATTTTTCAAAAACTCATTCCATAAAATAGATCTAACATAAGATCAATGCACGAATTGTTGAATCAAGAATCAAGATTTTCAAACTCAAGTATAGAAAGTATCAAGGGTTTTCTTAAGGTTTTAAGAAGTACAAGAATGGTAAGCATTAAATTTTGTGAGCTCATTTTATGCCTCTTGACAATTGGTTGGCGCACTGTGCATCTTTTGATACACTTTGTGTATTCTATTTTTTAATTTAGCGTCTTTGCATATCTTTTATTTTGGCATCATTGGCCAAATTTTTTTTAATATGCTACCTTTCTAAAATTTTAAAAATAAAAGTAAACCCATCCTATTGACAAAATGAATTTTTTGATAAAGAAAATTATGAGGTAGATTCAATAACTTGCAAAAGATTCCTATGCGATAAATAAAATGTAGGAAAAAAAAACAATAGTTTCAAAAATCAATTTAAACTATGATGAAGATTATAAATCAAAAGTTGAATAACCTCTTTTAGAAAATAGAGACTGAGTGTCAAAAATATGAATTTCCTTCCTTTGACTGTTTTTAGTGAATTTAATTACAACTTTACCAAAGATTTCAAGAAAAACAGGAAGTAGATTTTTCATTTTTAGAAAAGTGAATGTGTGTGTTGATCAGAGAAAAAATTCCTTGAAACAAGTAAAAAAAAATCAAAGAATAAACAAAAATAAAAACAGAAAATAAAATCAAAAATAAAAAATAATAGAAATACTGAAAATAACAAAAAACAAAACACAACACAAAAACACAAACACGGCTTTTAATCATTATCTTTCTCCTGGTCCGATGCTTCAGAAACCAGATTTGCCCATGAGATCTTTTGCTTTTCATTATTTTCCTAGTTTAAATTTTCTTTCCCCTATTATTTTTTTTTCGTAGGAAGAATTCTTAAATTAGGGCACTAATTTTTCATATGTCCAGGCTTCGTATATCGAAAGCAAATAACGTCAGAGAAATTATGAACATCCTTATCATTTTTACCTTTTTTCCACTTTTCCTTATGCTTTAGCGAGCTTTGTGATTTGCTTGACAAGTCATTGCATTCGTCACCAACTAAGCAATCTTTTTGTATATCTACAGCTTTTAGAACAATCATTTCACCTACATCCACAAGTCTTTGACCCAACCCTTGCTCGTAGGCAATGAGTGAGCTAATCAAATTATTAATAGAATATACATTCAAATCTTTTGATTCATAAATAGCAACAAATTTAGTTTCAAACTTATCTAATAGACAACGAAGAATTTTGTTAACTTTTTTAAAATTGAAAAATTCTTTTCCTAAGGCTTGCAATGATGTTACAATTTGAATGAACCTAGAATACATGTCTAAGATCATCTTATAAGGTTTCATGGAAAATAGTCCAAAATCATGCATTAATAAATTCAACTTGGATTGCTTGATTTCATTTGTGCCTTCATATTTGGTATGTAATATATCTCAAACTTCTTTACCAGTAGTGCATGTAGATACTAACATAGAATCTTCAGAATTTAAAGCACAGAAAAAGCTATTTAAAGATTTTGCATTCAATTGAGCATTTACTTGTTCTTCCCTATTCCATTGATTAAAAAGAATATCAGTTTTAACTCTATTAACAATACGTGATGGTGATGAATAACCAGTTAAAATCATATGCCACATGCGAAAATCAATCGATTGCAAGAAAGTAGTCATGCAAATTTTCCAAAAATCAAATGTAATATTTTTAAATAAAGGTGGTCTGGTGATTGAATAACCTTATGCAATATTATGATTTGAAAACTTATCCATGGATCAAAATTCAAAAGCTTTTAAAAACTTATTTTTGTAAACGGCTCTGATACCACTTGAAAGTGCTCATATGGCACTAGAAAGTGCTCTGAAATTACTTGAAAGTTTGTTAGGGATGTTAAGCCCTATAGAACTAGCCCAAGGCTAAATAAAGAGAGTGGTGAATTGGTAAAGATGAAACTTTAAGCAAAGTACAAACCAAAATCACCACAAATAAAACTAATGTGGAAGCAAATAATAAGAAAGAACACACCAGATTTATAGTGGTTCAGTCAAACCTTGACCAACATCCACTCCTTGGAGGCACCCTCCAAGTATTGCACTAAAAAAAGTGTCTCTCCGTTAGCCCCCATAACTAGGCGAAGAAGCCCTTACAAAATCACTTCCACCGTCCCTGGTGCGGCGGAGTTTCCGGGTCCTTTAATACCAAAGTGAACTTCTTCTTTGGTGAACTTCCCTCGAGACAAGCCTTGAATCCGACGGTATTAACATGCAATTCTGCCGGAGCAACCATGTGGAATCCCCCTCTACACTCCCTTGAGTCCCCCTCACAGGATCTTCTCCCTCTCTCAGACTTCACCCGTTCCTCACTCCCTTTCAATCTTTCTCTTCATGTTTACCCCATAAGAACGAAGCTATAATGGCTTCCAAAGACACTTACAAAGTGTCATTTCATAGCTTAAATAGAAAAGCTCAAAATAAGCTCATTAATGCAAGTTGCTGACATTATCATCTAGGACGATAGTTTTATCGTCCTGGCCGATCAGTACAAATTCAGCTCATCAACCCGGGACAATTTGGGACGATCAGAAGAAAATTGGTTACATCGTCTTGGCCGATATTACGATCGTCCAGGCCGATTAGTTTAAAACCGATTTCAATCATCCAGGGCATCGCCCTGAATTCAAGTTGTCTGATGTAAATCGTCCAGGACATCGTCCCGGCCGATCCTACGATCATCCCAGACGTGTGATCGTACCAATAAACCAATAATGCTTTCCAAAGATATCAGATCAATTTAGGCATAATTGAGTTTGATCATCCTGGACGATATGAATATCGACCTGGGCGATTTCCTAACATAAAGAATACCTAAACTGATTATGGAGGCTCATTCTTTCTGAATTGAGACTATCGTCCTGGTCGATACAGGTATCATCCCGGTCGATCAGCTAATGAAGGCTGTCTTAATGAGGATGCCCTAATTAGGGTTTCTATTTTTGGACAGATCGTCCAGGACGATGTTACCAAAAATAATAAACTCTAGGGAATAGTCAGAAACTCTTATACGTTACAAAGCATTAGGAGCCACAACAAATACAATAGACTCAAGAAAGGAAAAAGTGTACAAACTGACTCAGACCTAGTCTACCCAATCTTGAGCTGATTCCAAATTACAGTCTGATCGAGTGGAACTGAAATTTCAGTACGTAAGGTAGTCATAGAGAAATAAGAATGTTTGTTATCATCAAAATCATAAACCATAGATCCTCAATAATCTCCCCCTTTTTGATGATAGCAAACATTTCAATTTGAATTTGCAAAAATAAATATTTTCTCCTAATCCACCCTCACTAGAATAATACTTTAAAAAATAGGGGAGATAAAAAAAAATTTATTATTTTATATATATATTTTTTAAAGGATACAAATTCAATAGTACGTTCTCTCCCTTTGACATTATCAAAAAGAGAGGAGGCACAAACAAAAACCAAAACAAACAAAAGACAAAAACGTTCTCTGATCTAGTGAAAAAAAAATATTCTTAAATGAGAAAGTTATCTCTTGGTTTTAATCAAAAACTTAGTAAAATTGGATTTGACAACGCATAGCCCAGAAAAGGTTAGAAATTCAGAATTTGATAATCCAAACTCAAGTTCTTTAAAATGGCTCAAAAACTTTTTAATTCAATACTAAATCAAGGAATAAATTAGAAAAAGAAACACTAATTTTTCAAAACTCCTTTCATAAAATATATCAAATAGAAGATTAATGCATGAATTGTTGAATCAGGAATCAAGATTTTCAAACTCAAGTATCGAAAGTATCAAGGATTTTCTTAAGCTTTTAAGATGTACAAGAATGGTAAGCATTAAACTTTGTGGGCTCATTTTATGCCTCTTGACAATTGGTTGGCGCACTGTGCATCTTTTGATTTTTGATACACTTTTGTGTATATTTTTTAATTTGGCGTCATTGCGCATCTTTTATTTTTGGCATCGTTGGCCAAATTTTTTTATTTATATGCTACCTTTCTAAAGTCTTAAAAATAAAACTAAATCCATCCTATTGATAAAGCGAATTCTTGAATAAGAAAATTATGAGTTAGATTCAATAACTTGCAAAAGATCCCTATGCGATAAATAAAATGTAGGGAGATAAAAAATTTAGTTTCAAAGACTAATTTAAAAGATGAAAAAGATTTTAATTCAAAAGTAGAATAACCTCTTTTAGGAAATAGAGATTGAGAGTCAAAATCATGAGTTTCATTCCTTTGACAGTTTTAGAGAAGTCAAACATAACTTACCAAAGATTTCAATAAAAAATAGGAAGTAGATTTTTCATTTTTAGAAAAGTGAATGTGTGTGTTGATCAGAGAAAAAACTTTCACGAAAATGAAATTTTCAAAGAATAAACAAAATAAAAATGAAAAACGTAAAAACAAAAACACAACGAAAAAACACGAAAGGCTTTTAACCATTATCTCTCTCCTGGTCCGATGCTTCAGAAACAAGATCTTCCCCTCAGATTTTTTGCATTTCATTATTTCCCAATTTAAATTTTACTTCTCGTTGCCCTTTTCTTTTGTAGGAAGAATTCTTAAATTAGGGCACTGATTTTTCATATGTCCAGGCTTCCTACATCGAAAGCAAATAACGTCAGAAGAAATATGGACATCCTTACCACTTTTACCTTTTCTTGAATTTTGCTTATGCTTTGGTGAGCTTTGTGATTTGCTTGTAAAGTTATTGCATTCGTCACCAACTAAGCTATCTCTTTCTATATCTTCAGTTTTTAGAACAATCGTTTCACCTGCATCCAAAAGTCTTTGACCCAAACCTTGCTCGTAGGCAATGAGTTGGCCAATCAAATTATTAATAGAATAATCATTCAAATCTTTTGATTCACAAATAGCAACTACTTTGGCATTAAACTTATCCAGTAGACAATGAAGAATCTTGTTAACTTTTTTAAAATTTGATAATTCTTTTCCTAAAGCATGCAATGAGTTTATAATTTGAATAAATCTGGTATACACGTCTAAGATCGTTTCATAAGGTTTCTTGGAAAATAATTCAAAATCATGCATTAACAAATTCAACTTGGATTACTTGATTTCATTCGTGCCTTCATATATGATATGTAGTTTATCCCAAACTTCCTTACCAGTAGTGCAAGTGGATATTAACATGAAATCTATAGAATTTAAAGCATAGAAAAAGCAATTTAAAGATTTTGCATTCTGTTGAGAATTCAGTTGTTCTTCCTTATTCTATTGATTAAAAGGAATATTAGTTTTAACTTCATTAACAATACGTAATGGTGATGAATAACCAGTTAAAATCATATGCCACATGCAAAAATCAATCGATTGCAAGAAAATAGACATGCGAGTTTTCCAAAAATCAAATAACATATTTTCCAATAAAGGAGGTCTGGTGATTGAATAACCTTCCGCAACATTATGATTAGCCATGGATCAAAAATTCAAAAGCTTTTAAAAATATATTTTATGATTCCCGCTCTTATACCACTTGAAAGTGCTCTAATGGCACTAGAAAGTTCGTTAGGGATGTTAAGCCCTTATGAACTAACCCAAGGCTAATAATGAGATAGAGAGGTGAATTAATATTTAAAACAAAACTCAAACTTAAAACCAAAAATAAGATTCACCACAATCAAAACCAACGATGCAAAAATTAAATACATAAACAATAATAAGAAAAGAATACACCGAATTTATAGTGGTTCGGTCAAACCTTGACCTACGTCCACTCCTTGGAGGCACCCTCCACCCTCCAAGTACTGCACTAAAACAAGTGTCTCTCCTTTAACCCCCACAGCTAGGCAAAGAAGCCCATACAAAATCACTTCCATCTTCCCTGGTGTGGCAGAGTTGCCGGGTTCTTTGACACCAAAGTGAACTTCTTCTTTGGTGAACTTCCCTCGAGATAAGCCTTGAATCCGACAGTATTAACATGCAAGCCTGCCGGAGCAACCGTGTGGAATCCCCCTCTACACTCCCTTGAGTCCCCCATCACAGGATCTTCTCCCTCTCTCAGACTTCACCTGTTCCTCACTCCCTTTCAAGCTTTCTCTTCAAACCTCCACCACAAGAACGAAGCTATAATGACTGCCAAAGACCCTTAGTGCCTTGATATCTCTTAAATAGAAGGGCTTAAAATGAGCTCATTAATGCAAGATGCCAACATTATCGTCCAGGATGATACTAATATCATCCTGTACGACCAGTGAAATTTAAGCCCAATCAACCGGGACGATTTGAGATGATCAGAAGAAGTTTGTTCATATCGTCCAGGATGATAATATATCATCCTTGACGATCAGAACAAATCATGGAATATCGTCCTGAACATTGCCCTGAAAATAAGCTGTCAGATGTCCAATCGTCCATCGTATCGGCCAGGATGATTTTGCAATCGTCAAGGACGGTTTGATCGTGAAATCAAGTCATAATTAATTTCCTTAAATTCCAAAGAAATTTTGGAAAAATTAACCTAGATCGTCCTGGACGATATTTTATAGTCTTGGACGATCCACCTGGACGATGTACAAAAATAAGTTATTTCTAAATAAATTGGTGGTAGATTCTTTCTGTTTTGAGCCTATCATCCTGGCCGATACAAAATCATCCAGGACGATGTGTTTTGCATAATGACGGCTGCTTTAATGAGGATGCCCTATTAGGATTTCTACTTTTGAACTAATCGTCCCGGACGATATAAAATCGTCCTGGATGATATAAAATCGTCCCGGACGATGTTACCAAAAATAGTAAACTCTAGGAAATAATCAGAAATCTTTCAAGTTACAAAGCATCAGGAGTTACACCAAATACAATAGACTCGAGAAAGGAAAAAGTGTACAAACTGACTCAGACCTAGTCTACCCAATCTTGAGTTGGTTCCAAATTGCAGTCTGATCGTGTGGACCTGAAATGTTAGTAAATATGGCCGTCGTAGAGAAATAGAAGTGTTTGCTATCATCAAAATCATAAATCATGAAAATAGATCCGCAATAAAAACTCTTGATAAGGATGAACCAAATTATATTTCTTATCCTGAATGTAGGCAACCAGATGTCCTAAGGCAATGTTCTTCTTTCTTTTATGTTCGACATGACCAATTTCAGAGAGTTCATAAAGATAGTCAAGAATTAATTGGGCTTCATCTATAGGTTCTTTAGTTATGATCAAAAAGGTTACCATAAAAAGAAGAGGAGTAATGTTGATTCTATCACCAGCTTTAGGATTTATAGAAGTTCTAAGAACATGCTGGATGATACGAGCATTACGAACGAGACCGGATACTTTAGGCATATGCTCGTTAAAATTAATTCCTCTAATAACAGTATTAATTTCATACCATGCATAATCAGTAGTGGTTATTAAGGTATGTGCTCTAGCTCCCTCAGTTCTTAAGTTTAAAAAGTCTCCTAAGTCAGCCTTGGTGATTTCAACCTTTTTCTTAAAGACATAGGAACGGATTACAAAATGGTCGGAGTTAAAAGACATGTTCGCAAGGAAAGAGTGGAAGGTTTCTTTGTTGTTGACATAAACTAGGGTGAGGATAAAGCCAAACTGAGTTGAGGCAAACAAGTTCATTACATGAAAAGTTAGTTGTTCCTGGATAATAATTATAGAGGGTGTGATATTGGCGGAGACAAACCTAGGAAAGGATTCTTCATTGGCTTTAGAAAGGAAATTCTCAGATGAATTCTTTGGTGGACCCTTGGCTAGAATCTTTTGATACTTGCTTGAACTTTCCATTGATAGGATCTAAGGAATGAAAAGATTTGAAAGTGAATTGAGAGTGAGACTGTTGAGTTCAAAAGCTCGACTATTTATTGAAAAAAATAACTATTCGTACAGATGAAATTTTACGTTTGTCCCGTACGAAATATATTCATCCCGTACAAAAAAAATTTTGTATGGACGAATGGATGTGTCCAAAATAAAATGGGTTTTCATAATCACACAACTTACGAAGAGTTCTTTCGAACAGACTTTTGACCAAACTGATTGCACAGACGAACACATGTTCATCCTGGGACGATCATAACTTATGATCATTTTAATGGTAGTTGAAACCGTCCCCTCCATCGAATCGACATATGTTCGTTCGGACAAACCAAAGGTTCGTACGTACAAAATATAGCATTAAAAACTACCTTATCCGTTTAACTGTCATTTAATCATCCCGTCGTTTGAACAAGTTCATCCTGGATGATCATGATGATCGTACAGACGAAGTGAAAAATAAAAACTAAAAAACTACACACAAACGGTTCAAAATCCGATAGTTTGACACACTACACAATTCGTCCCGTATGAAAAAATTTCATCCTGGACGATTGTCAATCAAAATTTTGAAATCATGCACTCAATTAAAACTAAAATACAAACACAACCAAAACTGCATAAAATCTTAAAAACTCAAATACAAAAAATCACAAACAAAAGATTAAAAACTCATAAAAAACATACAGAAATATTAACTTGAAAACACATATCAATGTTGTAGAAAATATTTTAAACTAAGCATTCAAATCAATCACACCAAGCCTTGTTCTTAATGCACTGAAAATATCAAAGGCTAAAGGTTTTGTAAAAATGTCTACAATTGATTTTCAATAGAAAGATGAGTGAGTTCAATTTCTCCTTTGGATACATGATCCCTTTTGAAATGATGTCTTATGTCAATATGTTAGGTTTTTGAATGTTGAATAGGATTTTTATAAATACAAATAGCACTAGTGTTATCACAATAAATTGAAATAGTGCCTATAATTAATCCTAAATCAATCAACTGCTGTTTTAACCAAAGTACTTGTGCCACATAACTTCCTAATGTAGTGTATTCAGCTTCTGTTGTAGATATGAGTACTAAATTTTATTTTATACTGGACCAAGAGACTAAATAATTTCCAATAAATTGACATTTTCAGATGTGCTCTTTCTATCCACCCTATAACCTGTAAAGTCAGAATCTGAATAACCAATTATTTCAAATGAAGAGCTAAACTTAGGATACCAAATTTCTAAGTTCTGAGTTCCTAACAGATATCTTAGAATCCTTTTTACTCCTATTAAATATGATTCTTTTGGATCTGATTGAAATCTAGCACACAAATAAACATTAAACATGATATCAGGTCGGCTAGCAGTCAAGTAAAGCAAAGATCCAATAATCCCTCTAAATTTCTTTTGATCAACAGATTTTCCCTTAGCGTCTTTATCCAACTGAACTGAGGAACTCATAGGTGTACTAACAGGTTTAGCATTTTCCATTTCATACTTTTTGAGAATATCCTTAACATACTTTGACTGATTAAGAAATGTACCTTCCTCAATTTTCTTAATGCTAAATCCTAGAAAGTAACTTAAATCTCCCTTTAGACTCATCTCAAATTCACTACTCATTATTTTAGAAAAATCATCACAAAGATTTTTATTTGAAAATTCAATGATGATGCCATCGACATAAATTTGTACAATGAGTATATCCTGTCCAACTTTCTTCAAAAAGAGAGTTGTATGCTCACTTCCTTTTTCAAATGATCTTTCAAGTAAGAAGGTGCTCAACCTCTCATACCAAGCCCTAGGTGCCAATTTCAATCCATATAATGCCTTTTTTAGTTTGAAAACATATTTTGGGTATTTAAACTTTTCACAACCCGTGTGGTTATTCTACAAAAACATCTTCTTGAATTATCCCATTTTAAAAGGTACTTTTTACATCTATTTGATATAATTTAAATCCTCTAAAATAGGCAAAG
>NW_021318752.1:571686-573518 GCF_001605985.2 Dendrobium catenatum
GTGTGATCTCCTCAATTACCAAAGTTCTTTTATTGAATACTCTATAAGATTTTTCAACACTTGAGTATTCAACAAAAATTCCTTCATCCGATTTTGGATCAAATTTTTCTAAGGCAGATTTTCTATTGTTATGTATAAACACCTTGCAACCAAAAACATGCAAATGAGACAAATTAAGTGTTTTGCCTTTTAGCAATTCATAGGGTATTTTATTTAAACAAGATATCACATTCACCCTATTAAGAACATAACATGCAGTGCTAACTGCCTCAGCCCAAAAATATTTATGAAGTGAGTATTCTGCCAACATTACTCGGGCGGCTTCTATTAATGTTCTATTTTTCCTTTTGACTACCCCAATCTGCTGAGAGGTTCTAGGTGCAGAAAAATTGTGATCAATTCCTTTCTCCTTACAAAAATACTTAAATCTTTCATTTTCAAATTCTCCACCATGATCACTTTGTATAGTCATTATTTCACACCCAAGTTTTCTTTGAATCCAAGTCAAAAAATTTCTAAATTCCTCAAATGATTCACTTTTATGAAATTGAAATCTAACCCTTGTGAATCTAGAGTAATCATCCATAATCACAAAGCTGTATACCTTTCCTCCTAGACTTATAGTTCCAATTGGTCCAAAAAGATTCATATGCAAAATCTCCAATATTTTACTAGTTCTAAGATCCTTATTGGGCTGAAAAGAGGATTTCACTTGTTTTCCTAATTAACAGGCATCACAAAGGTGGTGAAAGTTTGTTAGGGATGTTAAGCCCTTATGAACTTAGTCCCAAGCTAATCAAGAGGGGGGGTGAATTGGTATTTTAAAAATTTCTTTTCACAAAGAATGAAAAACACATAAACCAAACTCACACCACAAAAATAAATGCTGAAATAAAAGTGCGGAAGCAAGAAAACAATAACACTGAAATTTATAGTGGTTCGGTCAACTCGACCTACGTCCACTCCTTGGAGGCACCCTCCATGTATTGCACTACAAAAAGTGACTCTCCTTTAGCCCCCACGGCTAGGCGGAGAAGCCCTCACAAGAACCTCCTTTTTTCCACCCCGGCAAGGCAGAGAACCTACCTCCTTTTGCTTCCTCCTGAAGCTGGCAGAGAACCACAACCAAAAGCTAACTCCTTACCTCTACCGACCCTTCCACGGACGAGAAAATCAAGAAGAGCGATCCTTGAAGCAATCCTTGTGAATCCCCTCACAAGATCCTCTCTCTCTCCCTCTCTCTCTTTCTCTCCTCAAGGTCTTCTCAGGTCAAGGCAGCAGCCAAAGGTCCTAAAAAAATGTAGAACAAGAGCTCTTAAATAGAAGATCTTCAAAGGAGCTCATTAATTCAAGTTGCCGACTTTATCGTCCAGGCCGATACAGACATCGGCCTGGCCTATCAGTACAAAACTCAGAAGATCGGCCAGAGCATCACCCTGGATGCAAAGCTGGACGATTAAAAATTGGCTAGATCGTCTAGGCCGTTCGCACGATCGTCCTGGCCGATTAGTTCAAATCATGGGAAAATCATCCTGACAATAGCCCTGGATACGAGCTGGCCGATATTTATCGTCCTAAAGTAACTTAAGGTTTTTGACTGGATCGTCCTGGCCGATCCTGTGATTGTCCAGGATGATATGATCGTATCAATCATCCTTAATTACTCCCTTAATTTCCTAATCAATTAAGGCATAATTCATGAGTATCGTCCAAGCCGATCAATGATCGTCCTGGCCGATAATTTAAAAATACAGTATACCTTAATTGTCTATGGCGGCAATTTCTTTCTGTTTTGAGCTTATCGTCCTAGCCGATACACGTATCATCCAGGC
>NW_021318752.1:573622-576923 GCF_001605985.2 Dendrobium catenatum
AAAGACCTTAATTTCATATATAATCATTAATTTTGAGATAGATTTTTTATTAGAGAAGAAAACTGTGCCACTAAAATATACTAAAGAAAGAGACACAATCAACGGAATTTTTCAATCATCTAATGGATTTAAGAGATGCAAACCATTGACTACAAATTTTCAAAAGCAAATGCAAGGCATACGATATCATATTAGCGATGATTATGAAAAATAATTTTTTTTTTAAAGAATAAATCAAACAAACAAAACAACACAAAAAGGAACAAACAACTAAAACAAAAAAACATATAAACTAGAAGAAAAAGAAAGAAAGAAAAAAGAAGGAAAGCAAGTAAAGAAATCAAGTTCATACATTTATGTCAATCACACCCAATCTGGTCCTTAATGAGCTGAAAGTATCGAAGGCTAGTGGTTTAGTAAAGATATCAGCTAGTTGATTTTCAGTTGACACATGGTTTACCTCAATGTCCCCCTTTGTCACATGATCTCTAATGAAGTGATGTCTAATGTTAATGTGCTTAGTTCTTGAATGTTGGATAGGATTCTTAGATATGCATATGGCACTAGTGTTGTCACAAAAAATTGAGATAGTGCTTACCGAAACTCCTAAATCTCCTCTGGATTCAAAAGGTAGATTCTCCTTCAAACGCATCTCCCCTCACAATTTTCGGATTTTAGAATCTCCTCTGGTGATCAAAGAGGGAGGTTTGTTGACAAAACACAAGCCATTGCCGAATTTTAGTAAAGGAAAAGAGGTAATTTCTTACAATTTACCTTCATCTCCTTTACCAAATTCTTTGTTTGTTTCTAATGACAAAGAAGCCTCTTCTTCAAAGAGTACATTTGTTGATATTTTGAAGAAGAACAAGGATATTGACCTCAACATCAAGATTCCTAATTTTTCATCAAATTCGGATAATTCTAATGTGTGGATCAAAAAACCACACATTAAAATCACTTGGAATAAAAATCTTGATAATTTTGAAGATTCTAATGTGGTTCAACTGGATATTGAAAAAGAAAAATCCAATATGCAAGTTTTGAATAAATCTTTGGTGGTTAAAATCCTTGCAAAAAATGTTCCGTTCTCTAAATGTTCTATTGAACTGAGAAAACAATGGAAGAAATATAGAGGATTTCATATAACCATACTTGGTCTAGATTGGCTATTATGTTCATTTCAATCTCATGAAGCCATGGAAGAAGTCCTCAATGGAGGACCTTGGTTTGTAGGAGGTTTTGCAATTGGTTTAGACAAATGGACTCCTAAATTCTCCCCTAGTTCATTGGAGGGGGTTTCTTCCCCAATTTGGGTTCGTCTTCCTCACCTACCCCTTCACTGCTGGGATGAATCCAATATCACTAGAATTGTCTCTAGGATTGGAACTCCATTACTACTAGATGGAAATATGTTCAGGTGGGGAAGAAGAGAATTCGCTAGAGCATGCATCCGAGTTAATTTGAACTCTAAACTTCCTACTGGAATATGGGTTGAAGGGTTGTATGGTAGATTTTTTCAAAAATTTGAATATGAAAATCTATCTTCACTTTATTACAAATGTGGAAGAATAGGACATATTGAATCAGCTTGTCCTAATGAGGAAGAGATTCCATCCATCCCAAACCATAGCACTAATCCTTATGGCCCTTGGATGCAAGTGAATTTCAAAAACAAAAAGAAATCATTGAAGAACCAATTCAATGCCAAGGGTATTTCAAATGCAGTAAAATCTGGATCAAGACTTCCTATTGAACCAGACGGTGTTATTCAAACATTGGCAGACGGGAATGATTTAAATCAGAAGATAGATCAAGCTGAAGATGCAGATTTCATCCGTCTAAATGAAGAAGTTGCTGAATTTCAGGAAGAAGACGAAGTGGTGGTTAAACAGAATTTGAAATTCAAACCTGTCCAACATGATTCACGGGATTCTGTTTTATTAACAAATACTTTCAATACTTTAGCTGAGGTGGATAATATGGAAGCAAATTTGTTTGAAGAAATTATTGAAATTGGAACTGAAAATGCTGAAAATCTGGATATTCAAAATTTAAATTTTGAAAAATCAGTAGATGAGAAGAAAGCTGATTCACCGGTGTTTAAAATCGCAGATATAGAGGCTCTAAAACCGGTCTCCTCTCCAACAAATGCAAAGAATTCGATAGCTGTAATAAAGGATGTTCAAACTCCATCAAAGACATCCGTGCCTCCTTTTTGGACTGAAATTCAGGGAGTCAAAACTGATTTAACCACAACAACCTTGGCGGCTGAAAATAATGGAATTGGTAATATTACTACATTCCATTATTATTCCTCTCCCCCATCAGCTATTATCTTGAATTTCAAAAAGGCTAATCTTAAAAAAGAAGGAAAAATTGTTAAGATTGGCTCCTCTAGATCAAAGAATGTCTTATTCAAAGAACTTCAAACTTTGGGTCCGATGAAAGATCTACCTAGAAGGAAGATAACTGATCACAAAGAGAAGAACGGTGGGAAAGGTTCTTCTTCCCACTTAGCCCACTAATGTGAAGTTGGATTCTTCACTTGATAACAACAATACAAAGTTATTTTTGAAGTTAGAGAATTTGATCTTAAAGTTTGATATAATTATATCAAACTTTTGGAATTTATTATTGAAATGTAATTTTAATTTTAGATTTCATTTCCTTTTTCCTAGTTTAATTTGTTGTTTTAAACTTTGCCTAATTGTTTATGAGATTTTTACTATTTCTTATTCTCTAACTGAATGGGAACTCTGGGATACTAATCAACCTTCGGGTTATCTTATATTTTAGTATCCCCTGCATCTCAACAGTTTCAAAATAGGAGTTAGTGGAATTCATTACAATTATAATAAGTTTAAATTAACAAATTTCATTTTTAATAAGATCCTTTTGTTGTTAAAAAAAGGGATTATTTAGTTCTTTCTTATAGTTTGTATTAGGTTATCTTTTTTTTTTATATAATGCAATTTTTATGCATTCTCTCAAAAAAAAAACTCCTAAATCTGATACCTGTTGTTTCAACCAATGAACTTGGGCCACATAAGTTCCAAGAGCAATGTACTCCGCTTCAGCAGTAGAAAGTGCAACTGCGTTTTGCTTCCTGCTAGACCATGAGACCAAAGATTGTCCAATGAATTGATAAGTTCCTGAAGTGCTTTTCCTGTCCACCTTATATCCTGCAAAATCAGAGTCAGAAAATCCAATAATTTCAAAGAAGTGTTGTGTCTAGGATACCAAATCCCTAAGTCTTGTGTCCCTAAAAGGTATCTAAAAATTCTCTTAACTGCAGTCAGGT
>NW_021318752.1:577023-580656 GCF_001605985.2 Dendrobium catenatum
AAATGATTTGAGTTATAATGTCTCTTCCTAGGTTTTAGCTCTTGATTACATATTTCTGTCATCCTACTGTTCTTGCATGATTCTAATTCATTTTGAATCTTCAAATCAGTGTTCTTTAATACCTCAATATCAATCCTCAAACTTTTCTCCATCTCTTTAGATTTCACAAAATTAGCTTCAAGTGATGTGTGTGAAACTTTTAATGCACCATGTTTTTCAATTAATTCTAATAATTTTTATTTAACTCATCAAATTCATCAAGTAAAGTCATATAATTTGAATCAATTATTTGATGGTCTTTAGTCAAAATTTCATGCTCCTTTTGTAGTTTCAAGAATTCGAATTTCAAGCTAGCATGAGTTTTCTTTAATTTCCTATATGATGCATGTATTTTTTCTGAAACTTCAAGAAGTTGATCATAGGAAATTTTGCATACCTCATCTTGATCTATATTATCATCTGCCATCAAGCATAGCTTTGATGTTTATTCTTCTGGTTCTGTCTCAAATGAGTTCGATGCAGAATCTGCCCAAAATGCCTTTTGTAATCTCCCTTTGCCCTTTCTGTACTTAGATTTCTCCTCACCCTTTCTTTTGCTTGAGTGATCTTGAAGTGTAGGGCAATCAGCTCTCACGTGTCCAGGTTTCTTGCATTCAAAACAAACAACATCAGAAGATCCTTTAAAATGTTTATGATCCTTACCTTTTCTCCAACTTTGATGATGATTTTGTTTCTTCCTTAGAAAGCTTTTGAATTGCCTTGTGATGAAGGTAACTTCATCGCTTTCAGACTCGAAAGATTCTGAATCCAATTTGTGCGTCTTTAGAGCAATAGTCTTTTCTTTCTTCTTCTCACCTGCATCAAGATTTCTTTGATTCACCCCTTGCTCGTAAGCAATGAGTGAGCCAAGTAAGTTGTCAATCGAGTAGGTGTTTAAATCCTTTGATTCAGTTATAGCAGTGATTTTAGCATCATATGAAGAAGGCAAACATCTCAAAAATTTGTTTACTTTTTTATAGTTCGAAAGCTCTTTTCCTAAAGCATGCAATGAAGTAACAATCTGTGTAAACCTAGTGTACATGTTAGAAATAGTTTCAGATGGTTTCATACGAAAAAGTTCGTAGTCATGCAAAAGAATATTTAACCTAGATTGTTTTACTTCATTGGTTCCTTTATAGGTGATATATAACCTATCCCAAATCTCCTTACCTGTTGAACAAGTAGAAACACGCATGTAGTCCTCAGATTTCAAAGCACAGAAAAAACAGTTCAAACATTTTGCATTTAATTGTGCTTAATCTCGTTCATCGAAAGTCCATTCAGTAAAAGCAACTTTAGTTTTAATGCCATTAATTTCACGAGAAGGTGGAGAATAACCATCTTTGATAAGCATCCACATGCGATAGTCAGTTGATTTCAAAAAAGTAGACATGCGGGTTTTCTAGAAATCAAAAGGTAAGATGTCAAATAGTGGAGGTCGTGTAATCGAATAACCTTCAGTAGTGTTTATATTCCCTAAGTTAGCCATGGATAAAATTCAAAAAGTTTTTAAACTTAAATTTTTGAATCCCGCTCTGATACCACTTGAAAGTTCATTAAGCCCTTATGAACTTAGTCCCAAGCTAACCAAGAGGGTGGTGAATTGGTATTTTAAAAATTTCTTTTCACAAAGAATGAAAAACACATAAACCAAACTCACACGACAAAAATAAATGCGGAAATAAAAGTGCGGAAGCAAGAAAACAAGAGCACAGAAATTTATAGTGGTTCGGTCAACTCGACCTACGTCCACTCCTTGGAGGCACCTTCCAAGTATTGCACTACAAAAAGTGACTCTCCTTTAGCCCCCACGGCCAGGCGGAGAAGCCCTCACAAGAACCTCCTTTTTGCCACCCCGGCGAGGCAAAGAACCTACCTCCTTTTGCTTCCTACTGAAGCTGGCAGAGAACCACAACCAAAAGCTAACTCCTTACCTCTACCGACCCTTCCACGGACGAGAAACTCAAGCAGAGTGATCCTTGAAGCAACCCTTGTGAATCCCCTCACAAGCTCCCCCTCACAAGATCCTCTCTCTCTCCCTCTCTCTCTTTCTCTCCTCAAGGTCTTCTCAGGTCAAGGCAGTAGCCAAAGGTCCTAAAAAAACATAGAATAAGAGCTCTTAAATAGAAGAGCTTCAAAGGAGCTCATTAATTGCAAGTTGCCAACTTTATCGTCCAGGCTGATATGGACATCGGCCTGGCCGATCAGTACAAAACTCAGAAGATCAGAAAGAGCATCGCCCTGGATGCAAAGCTGGACGATTGAAAATTGGCTAGATCGTCCAGGCCGATCGCACGATCGTCTTGGCCGATTAGTTCAAATCATGGGAAAATCGTCCTCACAATAGCCCTGCATACGAGCTGGCCGATATTTATCGTCCTGAAGTAACTTAAGATTTTTGACTGGATCATCCTGGCCGATCCTGCGATCATCCCGGACGATATGATCATATCAATCATCCTTAATTACTCCCTTGATTTCCTGATCAATTAAGGCATAATTTGTGAGTATCGTCCAGGCCGATCAATGATCATCTTGGCCGATAATTTAAAAATACAGTATACCTTAATTGTCTATGGCGGCAATTTCTTTCTGTTTTGAGCTTATCGTCCTAGCCAATACACATATCGTCCAGGCCGATATGTTAATGATGGTTGTCCTAATTAAGAATCCTGATTAGAGTCTCTGTTTTGAACTCGATCATCCAGGACGATCCAATGGATCGGCTTGGCCGATGTGAGCAAAAACAGAGATTCTAAATCTCTCAAGTGTGTGTGTGTGTGTGTAGGGTTACTTAGTATCAATCTTTTGAACATTACAAACTAACTCAAGAAGAGAAAAAAATAGATTACAGACTGACTCAACCCTATCCTACCCACTTCTGCATTTGTATCATTTGTTCGTCCAATCTTTGATTCCTAAAATGTTAGAAAAAATAGTCAGTCCAAGATAATCAGTAGGGTTTGCCAATCATCAAAACATAAGCCATGCAATAAGGTTTGCAATAGGTGGTCCTTAGTAAAGTCTAGTTTTGGTATACCTCTCACTAAGTTATTTTGGGTAATCCTCCTAAGATTTTTCATGCTAGAATGACAAAGTCTCCTATTCCAAAGCCATAACTCATCAGATACAGCTTTCAAACAAAAAACAGTAGGAGTTTGAATGTAATTCAATTCTAGCATATAAACATTATTAACCCTTTTACCATTCAAAACATCTTTACTATTTAGGCTTAATATGCAGCTAGTAGGAAAAAATTACACACAATATCCTTTATCACATAGCTGGCTTATACTTAACAGGTTATGCTTTAAGCCTTCTACCAAGAACACTTTTTTAATGTAAAATTTCTTTAGATTTCCAATCATACCTATCCCAATCACCTTCCTTGTGGTGTTATCTCTAAGTGTAACATTGCCTCCACTACTGACTTCCAGCGATATGAATTGTGCAGTATCTCCAGTCATATGCTTTGAGCATCCAATATCCATGTACCATATTCTCTCATGAGGTCTTGTGTGAGAGCGACCCTACAAAATTATCAAACGTTAGACCTGCGAACCCAAACAAGTTTGGGTTCTCCTTTTGGCAATT
>NW_021318753.1:0-5247 GCF_001605985.2 Dendrobium catenatum
AACAATTATTGTTTTAGTTAACATGTATATCCTAAATTTCTCTTTAGCTCCCCTTAAAAGAATAAAACATGTGAATATTGAGAAATTCCATGAAGATCATACACAAAAAACTTTTTTTTTTAATTTTGAAAACATATAAAACACAAATAACAAAATAGCCAACAAAATCCAAAAAACACAAACACATAAAATAATACAAAATAATTTTACTTCCCTTTTTGACAATAATAAAAAGGAAAAAAGAAAGTAGAAATGAAAGATGTCAAATGAGAAACCATAATAATTAATCTTGAGATAGATTGAAATAGAGTTGCAATAATAAAGTTAATTACCATTAGATGAAAAAGAAAGATTAAAAAAAATTAAATTAAAGAATAACTTAGATAAGATAAATTTATCAAGGTCATGAAGCATTCTAGATAATTAGATAAGGGGGATTATTGCAAAGGTGATGAAATGAAGATTAGTTAATTTTAATTTTCAATATAAAATATAAATGAAAATGAAATTGATTTGAATTAAAGATTAAACGATAAAAGAAAGAACATATTCAATTGAAGACATTGAGCATCTTTTCAAATATTTGTGTCACACTTTATGCATCTTTTTCTATTTAGGCTAATTTTGTGCCTCTTTTCATTTTACGAATCATTGCACATTCTTTAAATTTTTATACACACTGTTCATTTCTTTTTTATATACCCCATTTTTTTAGTCTTTCCAAAATCAATGATCTAAAAATTCAAATTTCTATAATTATTAAAATAATTATATTAAAATCAAAAATAAAAAAATAATAAGACATCAAAATTACAATAATAATATTCAAATTATATTTACTTAAAAAGAACATGAGATTGATATCCTTAACTTGATCGAGTCATAAGTTAACATAAATTTTTAAAAAATTAGATTTCATAATGAAATTAATTTTGTAATGCAAGTTAATTTATAACACTTTTTAGATCAATTAAAATAGGATTTTCATATAGACAAACTCGCATTTCAAACATGGAATAAAAACAACTAAAAAAATCATGACATTTTTATTGATATCAAATAAAGATCGGATACATTAAAGTCTTAGATATCAATTAACATATCTTCTAAACAACACAGCATGAATACAAATCTAAACAAAAAAAAAAGTACTACAGAAGGAAGTAAATACTGACATCATTAAATCATCATCATATCATCAGGAAAGGACTAGCAAAAGTAACTATAAAGAAGTACATATAGAACTCTGAAGTAGGACTGTCAATATTTGACACGGCACGAAAAACCGACCTAAACCCGACCCGAAAATTTTGGGTTAGACCTGACATGTTTCCAAAATGGGTAGGGTTCGAGTTCTCAGATTCAACCCATTTAAAAAATTGGTCTGAATTTTGGGGGTCTGGTTTTAGGTTGATCCTGAGGGGTTGCCCGGATCGTATAGATTAAATTTTTACCTCCCGTACCGTATTGATAAGTTATAATAACCTGATTCTACCCCAGATAAACCCGGTCTAACCAATGCATACGACCGAATGTATTAACAAATCGTAGGATGATGATAAATTGGATACAGTATGATCCCTAAAAATTTTTTTTGCAATTAAACCTCAAACCAAACCGTACTCGAGTGTTTAGTTAGTGAATCCTAAGTGGCATTTCACAGAATATTCACGCATTCTGAAATTATAGTTGAGTATTGCTTTTTGAATGGAAATATAATATATTTCCTTTATCCATCTTTGGAATAATTTTTAGTTAGAAAAGCTAAATTAATTTGTGAGATATTGACCATTTCATAGTGGACCATGGTGGAGAGTTTAAAAATATGAAGATTTCGAAGTATGAATAAAATTTTACTCTATTTATAAAATAAGAAAGATCAACCGCAAAAAAAAATTTTCTCTACACTACAACACACCTCCTTACACAAGTATAAATGCTCTAATCTAACAAATACAGCCATCCAACATAAACCCAAAAACCAAAAGTGAAAAGAAAACACTAAACAAAACTTAAAATAAAATAACACAAAAATAAAATCAAAACATACCAATATAAAAACATATTAATAGTTTGTAAAGATTTTATCTAAGCATTAAGATCAATTCACACCTAACCTTATTCTTAATGTGCTTAAGGTTCAAAAGGCCAGTGGTTCTATAAAATATATCTACAATGTTAATTTTAGTTGAAAATATGATTCAATTCAATTTCTTCGTTTGGATAATCATGAGTCCATAATGAAATGAATTCCGGGCCATTACCTATATATTTAATTCTAGAATGTTGAATATGGATTTTTTTGATAATTGCAAATTGCAATAATGTTAATCCACAATAAATTGAATTGTGCCTATTGTATAAATCTTTAAATTAATAAACTATTATGTGTTAAACTTAAAGAAATGTATGTCACGCCCAAACTTTTTAAGCTTATGTATTTAGCTTCAGCCAGTAGATATGGCTACAAAAATTTTGTTTTTCTATTGCACCAAGAAAACTAAAGATTTTTCTATAAATGATAAGTTTCCAAATGTACTCTTCGATAAATCATATAATCTATGGAGTTTGAATCTGAATATCCAATAATTTTAAATTGAAGAGTGACTTAGGATTACGCAACCTAAGTTCTACAGCCCAAAAGATAATCTTAAAATCTTGGTTTATTGCTGTCAAATATGATCTTTTGAATTAATTGAAATCTAGCACACAAATAAGAATACTAAACATGAATTATGATATGCTAAGCTATCAAATAAAGCAAAGATCCAATGATTTCTCCTAAATTTTTGATCAACAGATTTTCCTTAGTCCTTATCCAACTAAACTAAGGAACTCATAGGGTATACTTAATAGTTAATATTGTCCATTTCATACTTTTTTAAGGTATGTTCCTGTAGGATTACTTTGACTGTTAAGAATATTCTATACCTTAATTTACGTTAATGCTAAAACTAGAAAATAACTTAAATCTTCCATCAAGCTCATCTTCAAAGTTTCACTACTCATGATATTTTAGAAAAATCATCACAAAGTATTTTTTGGTGTTATTTGTAGATTCAAAAAATGATATTATCAAATATAAAATTTGAACAATGAAGTATACGAATCCTAGATTTTCTCAAAAGAGAGTGAGTGTTCACACTTCCTTTTACAAAAGATCTCTGCTAATAAAAAAATAACTTAACCTTTCATACCAAGCCCTAGAGTGTCTGTTTCAATTCATACAATACCCCTTTTATTAATTTTATACAGCATGATTAGGAATGTTTAGAAGTTTTCATAAACCTGAAGGTTGTTCAAACATAAAGCATCATCTTTGAATCACCCTTATTCAAAAAGTCACTTGTTTATTTAAATAATTTAAATCCTCCTAAGCAAGCAAGGCATAAACCAAAATCCTAATTGCTTGTGCAAGTCTAGCATACAAGGGAAAAAGTTCTCCTTAAAATCATTCCCTTTAATTGATGGATTATACCCCCTTAACAACCAATCTAGCCTTATTCAAAATTAACAACTTTCTAAGTCATTCATTTTATTTTACAATATCCATTTAGTTCCAACCATATACTTTTAATCCTTTAGCCAATACAATCCAATTTCTAAATATGTATTCCTTATAAATGATTTAGATGTTCTTATTTGCATGGAAGTAGATAAATCTAAAATTATTCCGAAAGTTGCTTGCTTTTATATTGTAGGATTCTATTTATTTAAGATAAAGGTAGAAGGAATTAACTTTTTTGCCTAAGTCCTACCTAGTCTAACACACTTACTCAGTTCACCTAGAATCAATTCCTTAGGATAGATTTTTAGAAAATTCAAATCTCTAGATAACGGGTTTTCTTGTTCCAAATTTTAATCCAAATTAATCTTCTCAATTTCAATTGTGAGTATTCTAAATCATTCCTTCTTCCAAACTTGGACTTTTAAAATCTCAGATTTATTCCAAATACAATATGTGTTGATCATTCCTTAACTACTAAGTTCTTTTTGTTAAATATTCTAAATGATTTTTCGTAATACTATAGATATACAAGAAAAATTCTTTTATCTAATTTTAGATCAAATTTGTTCTAAAAAAAATTTTTTCATTATATTACAACGCTTACATCAAAAAAACATGTAAATGTGACAAGTTATGTGTTTTCCCCTTAAGAACCTTATAGGGTGTTTTATTTCAATTTTGACCTGGTTTATATTTACCCTATTCAGAATATAACATATAGACTAACCACTTCACCCAAAACTATTTTATGGAGTGAATATTGCTACCAACATGGCTTTAACAACTTCCAATTTAATATGGTTCTATTCTTCTTTTCGGACAATCCCATTTATGCTGGAGGGGTTCTAGGTGCATAAAAATTATTGATCAATTCATATTTTCTTTAAAAAAGCGTCATCAAATTTTTTATTTTCTTAAATTCACCTCCATGATCGATCTTTGAAATTATTAAATTCATAACTAAATATTTCCCTTTTGAATCTAAGTCAGAAAAAGTCCTTCTAAATTCCCTCAAATGAGTTTCACTCTTAAATGAAATAATTTGAACCCCACATGAATCTCGAAAAAATTGCATAACTAAACAAACAAATCTGGTATACGCTCCCCTCTTAGACTTATTATATAACCATTTTCAAAAAGATCCTATGAATTTATTTCTAATGGTTTGCTAGTTTCTAAGATCCTTTATTTGGAATGAAATAAAGACTTCACAATATTTACCTAGATGACGAGTACGGGTAGCATCACCAAGTGATCCTTTTAGTAAAGTTCTACGTTTTGGGTTTTACCTCTAATAGTTCCTTTGGATAATTTTCCTAAGTTTTTTCATGCTAGCGTTGATAAAGGTCTCCTATGGCATAACTAATTTTCATAAAAAAATGGTTTTTAAATAAAAAAGCATTAGGCATTTAATATTTAACTGTCAGAAGTCGTAGCATATAATATTGTTTACCCTGTTCTATTGAACAAAACCATCATTTTTTTAGGCTTAATATGCCCAACTAGTGGGAAAATTATTTAACACTTATACCCTTTGTACACATAGTCTGCTTATACTTAATTAAATTATACTTTAAGCCTTCTAAAAGTAAAATATTATCTATGAAAAAATTATTTAGGTTTCCAATCATACCTATGCCAACCACTTTCCTAGTGGTATTATCTCCCAGTGAATCTATCTCCATCTATGACTTCCAGCGACATGAATTATGTAGTGTCTCTCCAGTCATAAAATGCTG
>NW_021318753.1:5347-12060 GCF_001605985.2 Dendrobium catenatum
ATTTGACTTCCATTTTGGATGTACGTTTATCAGTTTCAGTCCTTGATCTGTTATTAGTGAATTTAAAAAAAAAATTATTTATTTACTTAAATGAAATGC
This sequence comes from Dendrobium catenatum, assembly GCF_001605985.2. Classification (NCBI taxonomy): domain Eukaryota; kingdom Viridiplantae; phylum Streptophyta; class Magnoliopsida; order Asparagales; family Orchidaceae; genus Dendrobium; species Dendrobium catenatum. Next base: position 5,447 of record NW_021318753.1, read on the forward strand.
AATTACACATTAATTATTTTTTTAAGTTGCTAATTAATTATAAAATATAATAAATCAAAGCTCGTAGTTCAATTTGAATAGTTAAAATGAAAGGCTAGGATTTGAGTTAAGATCATAAAAAAAAAAGAATATGAAGCGTATGATACGTATAGAGGAATATGAATGGGCATTTAATAACGATAAAGGAAGACTAATAGGCATTAGTGAATTCAAAGGATTTATTCATTTATTTGATTAAATGAAAAGTAATTATAAATTATTAATTAATTATAACAAGATAATAAACCAAATGCCACAATTCTACTTGAATACTTAAAATGAAAATTGATACCATAAAAAAGGGAATATGAAGCATTGGATATGAATAGAATAATATGAATAGGTATTTAATAAATATAAAGGAAGACTAAGAGGCATTAGAGAATTCATTCATTATGTGTTTAAATGAAAAGTAATTACATTATTAATTATTTTTAAAATTATTTATTAATCATGAAAATATAATAAATCAATGGCCATGATTCAATTTGAATAGTTAAAATGAAAGTCGGGATTTTATTTGAGAAGAAACTCAAGCAGCTTTTATAATAGTATAGATGTTTAGATTTAACGGATCCTTAATTTGTTTAAATGAAAAGCTGAACGGATGCTAATTGAAAAGTTATTATATATGTTTAGATTTAGCATATCCTTATTTTGCTTAAATGAAAAGCTGAACCGATAGTTAATGGGTCATTAAATTGCTTAAATGAGAAGTTATTATATATGTTTAGATTTATTAATTAATAATATTAACTGGTCAAAAAAACAAAAAACTGCACAATGCATTTAAATAGATAAATTAAGCATACTTTAATATAAATATAATGCTATTACGTCAAACTGAATTAAATGCAATAATGCAATAAAGTAAAAAAATGTAATGTATATGTGAAATTGAAATTAAAAGAAGTAATGGATTTAAATATAATGCATTCAATGCTAAAGTAATTTGATAATTAATAGAGTATATTTGATAGTAATTAAATAATTATAATTATAATAATTAAAATGAAAGGTTGGGATTTGATTTAAATAATTAAAAATAATTAAAATGGATGTCCAAGATTTGATGTGGAAGGAAACTCAAAGCAGTTTTATAATAGTAGTATAGATGTTGAGATTAAATATTAAAACCCTGGAAATGTGTCATGGTAATTATCTGATTTTAAGGGGAAAGTGTAAAATATTATTCTGGTCCTCCACCCTCTTGAGGATAATTGGGATGGTCCAGTGGACATTGCGCCACCTGCCTGGGAGTTTAATGTCCAACTAATGAGAGGCATCAGTTAGGTGTATGAGCTATTCCCCACAAAAAGTATTTTGATTATCTAGTTATTATTTTGCCTTATCTGGCTTACAAATCTCGTAGCTTGATCTCTCCTTTGAGACTTTCCTCCCTCATTAAAGATATATTTTTCTTCGTTCCTCATGTTTAGGGTAGTTCTTTCACCCAAATTTGTATTGATAATAATGAATTTTATATTTCTTTATTGGGCAAAGAAGCAGCAGGACAAACTCAACTATTGTGGTAATTAAGACTATTCACAAGAACGGCTGAAGTAGGTTTAGGTCTAACAGTTCACGCGTGTTCTGTGATCATTGTTGGATTCTGCTTCATATGCTTTAGCCTTTTAAGTGCTATTTCTTCTGATTGGCTTAAACTGTGACACACTCTTATTTTATTGGCAAGTATTTTAAAGTGATTTTTTTTCAATCCAATATTCTGTTGTCCTCTCTATTAGTGTACTTAGGTAGAGTTCTGCTTCACAAGTTGAAATAATATAGCTGGTCTCCAAACTATTTAGGATATGTTCATTTTGATCCCAGATTTTCTTATTCTCCATTTTGTTGTTGAACTTATCAAGAAGTAGAGTTAAGAGATCAAATGTGTATGTTGAAGGAGAAAGAATGTTAAGTTTTTATAAGGTAGGTGGCCAAATTGAAGAATGAGAAAAATCTTGGGTCAAAATGAACACAAACGAACAAATAAAAAGAAGTGTTAATTATTCCTGAGGCTATACTCAAATCTCCTTTTTTTTTTTTTTGTCAAACGTGTCTGAAATTACTTTTTCATTGACAAAGTACAACTCTGTTTTGCTGCATAGCAAGCCAAGGTGGAGACTGGGAAACAAGGAACTTTCACAGCTATGGAAATGGGCAGAAACAAAATCCAGTATGTGACATTTTATAATTTGGTTATATAATCAATAAATTAGTATATATTAATATGTCATTAATCTTGGTTGGAATGTTACTATAGGAATAGCTATTTTATTCTATGTTTTTCACATTTTGTTTTTTATTTTCTAGTTTGTTGATGGTGATTGAATGGTAAACAGCATCACAGTTTACCATTCAATTTTGTAGTGAACCTTTACTTTTAAAGCATCAAAACTAATCTTTCTTTGTCGAATTACTTTACTTTTCCCGTTGATACCATCTGTTTATTTATGTTACTATCTATTGACATGTCGTCAAAATTTTCATTTTCTTAATAAGAATATTTTCAGAGAGATGCTACTGAAAGAAAATGTATTGTGGAAATTTACTCAAAAAAATTAATTTATAAATGATATAATCATTCTTTAGTATCTCCTTTGCTGTAGCAAGCACCTAGTGTGGTGTTGAGTGCCTTGGCCATTGGGTAGTCATATTGCCATGACAGCGCGAAGCACTTTTTTTATTAAAAATTAAACAATGTGGGAGCAGCATTTGTTGATGGCAAAGCCTTTAAAAATATATTTAAGTGTTTGGGTTACCAAAAATGGGAGGAAAGATCAGCGAAAGGAGAAGGAAACACTTTTAAGGTAGGGAGAACGAATTATGCAAAATGATAAGGAAAAGAGATAGATCATCACATGATGCAGGTGTCAGAATTATTAATTCAAGTTATAAGAAGTGCTTTGTCGAGCATTATAATTTCACATTATTATTTGTAGCCTTTGTGTTTACTTACCTTGCAAAATGATGTGATATACTTAACCAAGGTGTAATGCATTTCTGCTGTTTTGTTGTGCATCCAGAATGCTTTGAGTGATCCTCAGCGTGTTCGTATGCCTTCAGTGGCAGAATACTGGAAACCTCTTGCGGAAGATGTGAGTCCTTAGTACCTTCCATGTATCCGCTGAAATCACATGAAAAATTGTAGAGTTCTTTTCTCCACGAGTACCTTCCATGTTTTCATTTTCTTTTTTGAACGACCGATAATTGCAGATGGACCCTGCTGCTGGAATTGAAGAGGAATATCATCACAAAAATAACCGTGTGAGTAGCTAAATTTTGTTGACATGTCTTATTCAGATAATGACTACTGTCTGTTTTGTATTGAGCCCTACGAAGTTTAGAGCATTGCTTTTTCTCGAAGTTACAAATCAAATTTTGAAAAATTATTAGATTTTTCATTTGTAATTTGAAAGTCCACAAATCTTCTAAAAAATCTCTAAAAAAGATGGTTTCATTTTCACAGTCAAAACAAGTGCAAATGAAATCATCACTGTCTAAATTATATTTTTCTATTTACAAGCAGCCAAATTAGAAGCCTTCAGGTTTGCAGAGTACCATTCCTTCAATTTATTTATGAAATGGAGAACTTGCTGGCTTGTGAAGTTGCTAATTTCCCGACATGGTTACTTTTTTGGTGCAGGTTTATTGTTGGAAAGGCCTTCGGTTTTCAGCTAGACAGGACTTGGAGGGCTTTTCTAAGGTATGACATACTTTGGTCTTCATGCAATTGATCCTTAAAAAAACATGAGCTTAAACCAAATATGTTCATGGTTTCAGTTTGCAGAGTATGGAGTTGAGGGTGTTGTACCTCCAGAACTGTTACCCCCAGAAGTTCGTTCCAAGTTTCATGCCAAGTCTAGCGAGAAAAATAAGCGAGCTAAAAAGGAAGAAGAGTCTAAAAATACTGCCACACAACCTGAAGACAACCACCTATTTCAAGTACAGTTCTTTTTAGATTCTCCAAAGTTGCTGATAAAGCTAATTATATTTGAACTAAGGTTTAGGTTTTGTTTGGACGGCTTTCATACTGCTATTCTTAAAGCAGCTTTTTCTTACTTATAAAGTTGCTTTAAGGAGCAGAAGAAAAGCCTCCCAAACGAAGCCCAAAGTTGTTGATAAATTTTTCATTGGTAAGGTTCCCGCTGCTACTGGAGAGCTTTGATGCAGATGGTGGTGGAAGTTGGCACTGAGATGGCATGATGCGGGCGGCTCCGATTGGATTCTGATGCTGTAACTGTGGCTAGATCTCTTGGTGTATTATGCGAGCCCAGAGGAAGGCGAGAAGCAGAGCCTCAGACATTATTACAAGCCAAGAGCGGAAAAATAACTGGCGGGGCAGTCTGAGGCTGAAGGTGAAAAGTGGAAGCCGATGTAAAAGAGTCAATAAACATGAAATTTAAGTCCAATTTAAAATAATTGTCCAAATTCTTCTTGATTAAAGGTTGAGCTAAACCTTTGTATGCGATGGAACGCAAGAAGCAGCACATTTTTCCATTTCCTTGCACTTTGGATGGGAATTTAAAATGGAGTTTATCTGAGGAATAACATTTTTTCACCTCCTTTTCTCCTTAGAACCAACTTTAAATAGTTGATGATTATGTTACTGATTATCATATGAAGGACAATGAGGAATGTGACTTCGTTTTTTCTTATTGAATTTAGGCACTTGTGTTCATTTATTTGATTTCCATAATTAACTCATTTCTTGACACTTGAGTTCATGACAGTAGGAATTTCATTTATGTTTTTTATGCAAAAAAATTGTCGAATGATAAATGATTTAAAATTAAGATTTGTATTCAAAGTAAGTTGAGTTTGCGGTCGAGTTACGGGTAATGTCAAATCTATTTTGCGCGCTCATATTATAGAATGCGAGTTAGGTTCGGAGTTATTGATTTTTTTTTAGATTGGGCCAATTTTATATTGAAACCTTACTAGATCAAATTGGCCACAGGCTAATAAATTGATATTACATATAAATTTATTAATAATTTAAGTACCATTGAGATTGTGCTAGAGATTTTAGGTTTTGAAAAATAGAAGTTAAATTGCTTGAGCTAAAACTTTTTGATAGTTTGATTTTTCGGCCACATATTTCAAGTTGCCAATACTGCAAAAAAAAATTCATAGCCTTCACGTCTAGGAAACTAATCAAAAATAATTAAATGATTCAATGGAGAAACTATCAACTTATCTAAAGAAATTATTCCATTGAATTTGTCAATTTTGATAACTCATCTTGAATATAAGAAATTTGGGGAACTAATCATAACTACCAGTTAGTTTGATTGTTTTACTTAATATGTTTATAAGTATTTTTTTTAAGCAAGTATCTTGTATTCTCTAGCTATTATTATTTTAGTATTAAATTTCACTCTAAACATATAAATAATTAGTATGAGAATGAGTTTGATCGATGTTTATCACGTCAATCATGTACTTAGTTATATAAAAATTTAAAGATATATATATATATATATTGTGTATGCTTGCACATGTTCTTACTGGCATTTCATAGGCACCTAATAAGTTCCAAAAGAGCTCTTCTAAACATTGTTTTCTCAATGCAGTCAAAAGTAGAAAATGTAACTCATTCAAATTGAGAAGTAATTGTGGGCATGCACATCAAAGGGCTTCTACAAATCCTTCCAAGCTTGTGAGAAATGCTCACCATCATGCTCATTCTTCATCTCCCAAGCCATCAAGACACCATTATCATCCTCTAATCAAACTAAGAGAAATGCACACCATTCAGCCCAAAACATCGAGGCGAGCTTGTCTAGGCGCTTCAAATTGACAAAATTGATATCTTCTTGTGAATGGTACTAGATATTTTGGGACTTGACGAAGAAGTCATCTGCCATAGCCTGAACGAGAAGCTAGTCTAATCAAGTAAAAAATAAGAAAAAAATATTGCAATACTCATTGAACCAATAAAACAAGTTGGGAAATTGTTCTATGTCTACTTCATTAGAGTGATATAGTACCTTAATTGGATATGTAAAGTGGTCATGGTGCATAAAGAAAATGGCAAGTGGTAGGTGCACATCGATATCACTAATTGTAAATCAACATGTTTAAAGGTTAGATATCCATTTTCTAAATGTTGATTCCGTATAAATTGTTAAACCTAAGCTATTGTCTGAAGGCTAACCGAGGGGAGGGGGGGGGTGAATTGATAATTTAAAAATTCTCTTGGATTTATTAATGAAAATCATTTTAAAAATTGACAACAATTTAATTTTAAATTAAAATAAGCTTTTTAACCATAGTAAACAAATTGTAGAAAATAAATGCGGAAAAAAAAGACACAAAGATTTATAGTGGTTCGGTCAAACACGACCTACATCCACTCCCTGAAGACTCACTCTTCAGGTATTACACTATTACCAAAGTAACTCTCCTTTTGCCCCCCACAACAAGATAGAGAAGCCTTTACAATTTCTCTCTTCTACCAATCTCCGGTGTGACAGAGAACCATCGTCTTTTCACACCCTCCAAGTGTCGGCAGAAAACCGTCATCCTTTCACACCCTTCAAGTGTCGGCAGAGAACCGTCGTCCTTTCACA
>NW_021318753.1:19002-20146 GCF_001605985.2 Dendrobium catenatum
AAATTGTCATGGGGAGCTCCAAAACTTTTTGTAAATAATAAAGATAGATGTTTAAGTTTGTGCATTGATTACGGACAATTGAACAAGCTTAGAGTTAAAAATAAATATACATTACAAAAAATTGATGAGTTGATCAAATTGAAGGAGCTTTCATGTTCTCTAAAGTTGAATTACAATTAGGATATAATGAATTGTGAATTAAAGAAGAAAACGTAGCAAAGACAGCATGTAGAATGAGATATTGCATTATGAATTTGTGCTGATGTCTTTCAAATTAACCAATGCTTTGGTGGCGTTATGGATCTAATGAACAAAATATTTAAACCATTTTTTAGACATATTTGTGATAGTATTCATAGATGATGTTCTTGTCAATTCATGAAATGAAGTTAGTTTCGCTAGTAATCTCCATTATATGGAATTTTTTTATATATCAATTTTAGTTAAAAATTATTGAATTTCATGGATAAGTGATCATTGATAGGCATTACAGTGAACTAGAATAAAAGTCACGCAATAGCAGATTGGCTGAGTTCAACAATCGTAATAGGAGTTTTCTTGAGCTTGTTGGATATTATAGAAGGTTTATTGAATAATTCTCACAGACCACCATGCCATTGTCAAGAATAACATAAAGTAGATGAATGATTGATAAAATGATGTTCAAGAAAAATGAAGGCAATATTAAGATGCAAAGCACTGACCAAAGGAATTTAATGTTGGAGAATATATATTCCTCAAACTTAATCTTATGATAGGTAGAAAGCATTTTGATATGACTGGAAAGTTTTGTCCAAGATATATCTACCCTTATAAAATTCTGGAAACAATTGGCAAAGTGGCTTATATAATATCCTTAACAGAACATATGCATGGAGTACACACTGTGTTTCTTTACTTCAGACAAATGTAGTTGATGAGTCTAGCAATGCTGTTTCATATCACTTAGATAATCAAGATCATGCACAAGTGGAAGCACCAGAATGAATGCCAGGATATGAAGTGCGCATCTCAGAAGCCAAGAAATTACTTTTATACGTGCTTTGTTGAATCAAATATTATCAACAACTTTTTATATGAGGCATGATTTCTATTTTTACGTTTCTATCTACGAAGATGAAATTTTTATAACAAAGGGATACAA
>NW_021318753.1:20246-30533 GCF_001605985.2 Dendrobium catenatum
GATTTAACCATAAAAATAAATAAATTAATATAAATATCTAAATTTTAAAAAAATTATTTTTATAAAACAAGAAACTTTATTACATATGCACATGTTTAACATGAGTCATATGTGCACCAACTAAGGAATTGAATAATCATGTAAACTAGGCTATTAAGAGGGCGTGAAATCCAAATGAAGGGAGAGATATAGATACTAAAAGAGAGGGATCGACAGGGTAAAAGATATGGAGAGAGATAGAAATAAAGAGAGGCGCAAGTAAAAAGGGGGGAAGACTGTGGTTTAAAATTGCGCAATATGAGGCTCGCCTTGAGGGTCCGCCTTTGCGCGATTTCAGTAAAAAACGCCTCGATGCTTATGCCTCGAGTTTTTTTTTTATGAGGCTTGCGCCTCAATTTGATTGAGGCCCGCTCGCCTCACTGGCATGAGGCTTACACCTCACGCTATATATATTAAAAATTACATAAATAATGAAGTAAATGCCCCACATTGGACTCTATAGGAGAGGAGGAAGGGGAGAGAGCAGTTCATCATATTGATGATTCAAATGAAAAAACCACTTAGTTATATCAGGGCTAAGACTTATGAGTTCTTATATTAATATGACATTGGCTATTTATTTTTGAAATTCTGAATTTATAGTTAATGATTAAAAGTGAATGCTAGACGATTTGCGGAAGATAGAAGTTTGAGTTGAATCTATCATTCATGTTATCTTAGTTATTGGGATATATTTGATTTCAACTTTCATACTTAGTTTTTTTATGTTTTATATTATTCACCATTAGTTATAAAAATTTATCATTTTGATTTACGCATCTTTTGATTTTGAGGCGTCAGGCTACGCCTCAGAACGGCCTTGAGGCTTCACGCTCGGCCACCGTGAAAGACGCCTCAATACCCGAATACGTAATTTAAACATTAAGGGAGACACACGAGAATGCGGAGACGAGAGTGAGCAGCCAAAGTGTATCTAAGGGAGGCCAAAACAACCAATGAGGGTCTGAGTAAAGGAACACAATCAACTCTAATGAGACCACACACAAATTTCAGTTAGTATGATTAAAGGAAGGCTAAAAATCTTTTATAGATGAACTTTAATTGAAATTTCCTTTATTATTTTAAAGAAATTTTGGTTAGAACTTCTATGAGGAAAAAAAAAGTTAAGATAGGTATTTTTACAAAGGAAGAGGAAGGAGAACATTGATGTATGAGTCATTTTGTTTATGAAATCAAAAATTTTTTAGCTTTCGTGTGTGTATGAAATTGGAAATTTGGAGTTCATATTAGAAACCTTAATATTTATAAAGTAGTGGAGAACTTAATTTCTTTTTAAATTAAGAAAAGTTTTATGCTTTCAAGATATAAGATAAAATTAGTTATGTATACATATAATAAAGATGCAATTTAAAAAAAAAAGATATTAATGTTATGTTTAGTATATTTGAAATAAAACTAAAATAAATGAATAGTTTAATTATAATGTTACAAGAAGCATTAAAATAGAGATTTTACTGATTAATAATAGTTTATAACGGAAAGAATTAACGAAGTATGATTTATCCATTTGAATGAAATAAAAAATAGTTAATTGGAATCGGACGTCTGCATTATCGCTGGCAGCAGGCCAAAAAACCTGGCAGGAAACTGCGAATGGAGGACGGGAAACCCAATCGAGCCAAATGAAATCTAGAATTTTATATCTCCAAACTCAAGGTTTCAAATTTTAAAAGGATGTATTCAGCACCTGATAGATACGTTTTCAATTCAAAATTTTGATCCTTAAGAAGAATGCTTTGAATAAATTGCTCGAGGGCCAAACAAAAATATCACATTTGAAAGGGAAGGAAAAGACACGACAGCCAGGGAGATGGGAAAAATCCTAAGCCAATAGGCAAAGGGGAGAATATGAGGGTCGGTGACTCAAAAGGGAGAAGAGAGAATACCTCTCCTGGAGCCTATTCCTATGGAAGAGATGCGCGGGCCAGGTGGGTGGAGGAGAAAGAAATGAAGAGCGAGCAGGGGCAAGAACAGAGATAAGAAGGATGTGGGTTTGATTTGGAAGAGAAGGAGGCAAGATGGATAGGGACATGGTAATTATACCAAGAACGGGGCTGGTAATTTGAAAAGGGGATTGGGTTGTCTAGGATCGCAAAGGGTTCTGAATTTAGAGTGGGAAATTTGATGTAAAAGCACTGGGGGTAATGAACGTAGAAGGGGATGATAGGACACTTGGTGGGACCACCCCTTGGGAGGGGAAATTATGAAGGGATAAAGCAGGAACGAGATCGAAGATTGCTATTTTTGAGGGAGTATGACGTTCATGTGGGTGGATCTAAAAATAAAAAAGATACCTTTAACTGTCAACAAATTTGATAGAGGGGAGAAACTGACGGCATTGAGGATGTGCTTGGAGGGGAAAGCTTTAGCATAGTACGAATGGAGGGATTTAGGCAACCAATAAAGACCTAGAGGAGATTTTAAGGATGTTTGACCAAACCTATTTTTGAAACCGGCAGGGGATGAATTCTACGAGTAGTTCTTCTTCCTTGATGCAGGATGATTCAAAGAATAAGTACAGTAGGAGGTTCGAGTCATCTTTGCGAACCGATTTGGACACGGCTTCTGAGACGTGTGCTGAGAGGAAAACTTCATGAAAAGGGATTGACAGCCATGCAAAGATTCGTGCGCACGCGTTAGTGAGTAATAAGGCTTCGTGGACTTGGGAAGAGGCTTAAGGAGCTAGCTAATTGGTTAGAAGATCAGAGGTCTGCCGAGATGAAGACGAAGGCAACAGCTCAGGAGAACTCTAGGAATGGACTACACACTTATTGTAACAATTCAAGGAAGCAACAACTGGATACTTTTCGAGGGATTTTCACAGGAAAACGCAGAGAGAAGACTCTGAGGACAACTTCAAGAAGCTTACACAATTAGACAGATTACAGAAAGAGAGAACGAAGGGGGCTCTGTCGCTTATAAGTGACAAACATATATATCTGCCTGGGGCACAGGTATAAGGAACAAGTGCTTCCATGTTTATTACACGTTTTGAATGAAGAAGGAATGGAGGAGGGTGGTCCGTTCTTCACTCAACCTCGGCGAATCAGAAAGTGAATAATCATTTGGGGAATGGATGTATTGTTAGAACCGGTCAATTGGACGGCGTCAGATTTGCCATGGTTTTAATGATTTTATTATAAATCTTGTCTTGTAAAGGCCTTAAAGCGTAAATATTAATGTATAAATAAATATCTCTCGGTCGATCCAGCCAGTGATGCATGATATTTATTTATGGTTCGACCTGTCTGACTCCTATTGATCCCAGCATGTTAGAATGATCCAGCGTTCGAACCTTGAATCACTTATTACCGGCGTGCAGAATCCCTCATACATCATGTGTGTACTAAAACAGCAGCCGGGGCCCATACGAGTTTTTAGGGCATTTTATAATGTAATTTTAATTGAACTGTACCGACTCCTATTTGCTTATAGAGGATCGTTCAAATTTATTGACCCGCACACACATCCTAAAACATCACATGTGTAGCTAATAACGACAGCCGGCCATTCGTACGTGAGGGGGGGGGCTCATCGGGTGTTCGATTATATTTTACCTGCGCTTTTGGTCGTACTATAGTGTATAACATATGCAGCATCACTGTGCGAGGGTACTTAAAATATTGTAAAGCGCTTTCTAATCTTGCTTGCATAAATGTTGCGGATTCCTGATGGCGTGCGCGTTTGTACTGTAAGATGTATTTGCCCGTTTTTGTAAATGTAGACTGTCATGTACTATTTGTTATTTTATGCAGGATTGTAGTGCACTAACGAATCTCCTAATTTGTGTTTGTCAATGCTTGTATTCATTGAAGTTCTTTCATATTTGCTTGCAAATAGTATATTATATATACAACAAGTTTCTTATAATGATTCGTAGGAGCTAGCATTTGTAGTAGTCCTTCCGCATTTGTTCATAGATAGTATGTAATATTCATAGCAGAACTCCAACAGAAGATCATGGGAGCTTATATCTGCTGCATATTACTCGATGTTTACATGAATGTAGCATGTACTGCTATGACAGGTCGCCTATAATCCTGTAAATGTTTGCACTTCGTTGCGTATTATTTACTCTTGTTTATAGGGAGTCGGTGCATTCAATTGATGTCGGATAATAATGTCTTTGCTACAACGACTGGTAGATACTTTGAGCATTCTGGGGACATATTGCCTTTACCTTTGCTTACAGAAGGCATATTATGTGTATATCTACATCTTAAACTTGATTGCAAGGTGTTGTTATAGTTTCCTTAGATGTGTTAGTTGGATAATTGTCACATATGTAATACATCCAGCGTTATCACTTTTTGATTAGCTGGGAGAATTGATGTATTCCCTTGAAATCGAGGAATTGTTGCCTGCGCATTGATTTTGGTTGAATATTCAATGTCATTTAACTCCACCATTCATAACTTGCATGCATTGAGAGTTCATTCATTATGAGTCTTATTTGATTGCTGACATTAATTTTTACAGCATTCATTATGAGTCTATGTTGTTCATAAGGGATCCACCATCCATACAGTATCTCTACTATCATTTTTTGTAGATAGATCCAACGCATTTTTCATGTATATTAGCATTGATTGTTGAATGGATTGCATTCATAAAAAATCTCCCCATACATATTGATTGATAATTTGTTACATTTTCTTGCGTATTTTTCAATACTTGTAGCGGCCGTTGTTTGTACCTACAAGACATCTGATGTCGGTTGTAGGGGATCAGTTGCTTTCATCATATAATAGCCATCATCAATCGCTCATGAAGTGGCTAATATATTCACTATGCTTCTTGTGGAGAAGTCGCTAGAATCACTTTACCTGCTTATGAGTATACCTCCACATGGAGTAACTTCATTATGTGCATACTATCTTATCCTTGTTGTCCACAGTAAGTTCAATTTCCACATGACGCGTTATTCAAGTTCAAGTCTTTGCTAGTTAGTTCAATATAATATTTACTTGATATTCAAATCAAGTTCAAGTTCGAACTTATTTATTTAGGTTCAAGTCTTGATTAGTCATTTGATTTGTGTTTAAATACAGTCCTTGTAGTTCATTCATTTGAATTAAAATTGAGTCCCAATAATGCCTTGGTATTATTCCAAGTCCCCTGTGGCTCCAACTCAAGTCTTGGCCTGAGTTCAAATGTTCAAGTCACTGGTTGCTTAATATCCAATCAGTCAACTTTAGTTCGGGTTCATGTTCACGTGTGGTGCCAAATCAAGTCTTCTTGCACTTTGTTCAAATTTTCAAATCTTTGTTCTCTCATTTGATTTGCAAGTTTGGTTATTGTTTAAATTGAGTTGAAATCATTTTCTTGCGTCAAACTCAAATACGAGCACAAATTCAAATTGTCCACATTTTTCCAAGTCCTAATCCATATTAACTGAAAATTTCGGCAGCCTTCCAATGCCTCCTCTATTTAGGGAAAACCATGGAAACTGGATTCATCCCACCCATACTACCGGAGCATGTATGGTAGGTGTTGGGGGACACTGGGTCGTACATCTTTCATCCCACCACGCTACGCGAGGCGTGCATGGGGTCCTTCAAAAGCACAGTACGAAGGACACAAGTGGATCTCCCCACCACATTACAAGAGCTGTATAGGGCTTACACCTTCATCGTATACGTCAAACGAGCCTTGCCTGCTACCCATGCTACGAGAGCACGTATAGGTCATTCTCTGGGTCCGCCGCAAACATCGAAGATGGGATTTAAAGTGATTACCCGCCTCGTCGTAGGTACCGACACTGGGTTCTCCCATCGTGTTATGAGAGCACGTATAGGGGTTTGTCGGTCCGCTGCAAATAATGAGAATGGATTTTAAGTGATTACCAGCCTTGGTTGTAGGCGTCGAGCCGATTTTTCTCCTACCGTGCTACGAGAGCGAGTATAAGAGATTTGTCGGTCCATTGCAAACACGAGAAAGGAAATTTGAGTTTTACGAAAATTTTATACCTTCGGGGTCGGCAGTGATTGATGGAAAAGGAAGTGTACAAAAACATTCCACTATTTTTTATTCTCCTTTTTTTTTGAACTTATCACTCCCTCTCTTATCTTCTTTTTTTTTTGAAACTCCACACTCTTTTTTTTTTTAATATTTCCTTCTTCTCCCTCCTTTTTTTTAATTCTTTTTTTTTCTTTTCTTTTTCTTTCTCTTTTTTTTTCTTTGCTTTCCTCATAACACAATAACTGATAACAACAACCATGTATGCATACATATAACTAAAGTAGTAGTTATGTATAGCAGCAATTATCAATCTTGTATAATTAGAGAAATTAACAGTGTTAGCCTCATTAGCAGTGTTTAATCCGTTGATTCAAAACTACATCCCTGCTATTCAATTCTACTATCCTAGTGAGCTGGAGTACAGTGACTAGAATGAACCTGCTTTTGAAGAATATGGGCTAAGATGGGTTGTGGGCTATTATTCAGGTATTGAGTTAGCGGACTGATTTTCAAACAAATCTACTGGGCTGTTTTGGTGGAGGGAAATGAGAGGGTTTAGGAGCCTACTGAAAGACAAGTAGTGTTTGGCTCTGGTCTCTTGCAAGTGAAATGGGCTGTTTTGGATTTTTTTTTTTTAAAAGGTTGGGATAAGTGGGCTGGTTTATGTAATTACTGAGAGTGGACTTTAATATGAGTAGTGAAGCAAGTAGAGAAAATCACATAAATGGTGACAACTAAAGATGCATAAAATATGCAAAAAGAGAAGTCTAATAACATGCAGAAAACATGTCAAAAAAAAGGACATATAGATCTAGGCTCAATAAAGAAGCTCTTGGATATTGGAGTTCAATGAAAGATCAGCCTAGTAAAAAAAAACTTGAGAAAAGGTAATACAATCATGTATACATCACCTTCCAATTACTTAGTAGAGCCTTTCATAAAGTCAGAATGATTTTCATGCAGTTATGCTTCCCATGCAACTTTGGGGCAAACATTCTACAGTGTGTATAAAAATGAACACAAAATATTGAGGAATAGGAAAACCTACAGGGTGCAATATAAAACATTCAGCTGAAAAAAACTTAACATCACTTAGGTGAAATAGCCAAATTGCTTCTTCCAAAAGTACTGAATCAAGACTTTTTGGTTAGATTCATTGTCAGCATGTCTCCCAATTGATTCCCATAAGGACAAAGACAATAGAGTGAAATACCGCACGCAAAAGCTAGGAGCTCACTTTTTGTAGTAATTTCTATCCAATCAAAGAGCACACTAATAGTTCGGCTACTTAATATTAACACAACTGATGATAATGCGTTAGCATCCAAAATAACAATAACAGCAAAGATAATTGTTTCATTAATAACGTTTATTAAGTTGGCTACTTTGGGATTGTTGGTGATGAAAAAGGCCTTTTTGAACAATATATTCTAGAGCCAAAGGTCTAATTAAATTGTAAATGGGTAGAAGTCCACGCTGGAAAAGCAAGCTGACATCCTTTCTAGTGCTTTTTAGCTTATAGATTTTGCAATAAGGTGAGCCGAGTTGCTTGGTCAGGTAATACTTACAGCTGCATTAGAGAAAGCGAGCTTTGGAATGAGGTGATTCGGCTATTTTGAAGTAGAATACACTACAGCAAGGTTGAGATCGAAGTTAAGGAGGCGGCGACATTGCTATCATTTTGCGTGGGTCCATAGTTCAGTATATAGAAGAAGAGAGATGGGGAGTTCGGGTTGCAACCTGACATAATCAGAAGCAAAAGAGCTGTAACGAAAAGGTTGTTGCTTGCGAATTGAATAAAGTGTTTGTTGCGGGCCAAAACATGCAAGCGAGCACGATTTCCCCTTACACTTCTTTACGACAGGAGTGGAGCAAGATAGCTTAGACACGGGATTGACAGGGGTGCTTTACAAAACAGGGTAAGGCTTAATGCTCATTAATGATTGACTTCTTCTCATTTTTGGTATACTGATTCTTTGTAAGATTTTATTAGTTAAATGCTATATTACTATATAGTCATTTCAAGCATTAATTCAGAATGAAAAATCTGCATTAATGGAGTCTAAAAACTATCTCAATTTGATATTTTTCTCGATTTGTGTAAAACCCGAAAAATATCATTTTAGACCTCGCATGCTTTCCAAAGCACCGTGACGAGATTTAAGTGAAATTTTTAATGTTAACGAAATTCAACAGAGATAATTTTAGAAAATTCCTTGCGAAATTCCGATCGATTTGGTATATAGGACTTATATCCAATTTTGCTTAAATAAGAAAATAAAAATGTTTGAAATCTCAAACTATCCATTTTATCCTCACTAGTTTATTAAGCCAATTTTATTTAAGGGCAAATTGGTCTTTAGCAAAACCCTTTTCTTCCTTAATAAGCACCCGAAGTCCCTCCTTCCTCTCATTTCGTTCGCAAGATACCCGAACCGAGCAAAAGAAACGGGCGGACGGGAAGGGCGGACGGCGATTCCGCGAGAGCTCTCCGGCGACGATCTTCCGGCGAAAATTTTAGTTCAAATCGAAGAGGACGACGAGAGGAACACTCAGGTACGATTATTTTAGAACGAAACTTCTTAAATCTCAAGTTATTTGAGATTAAACTTATAGTGTTTTTATAGAAAATGTTTTTCTTTCCAAACTCCCATTAAGAAACCAATAAGAATTGATCAGGGAAACATTTTAGGAAACATTTTAAGGGTAGAAATGAAGACTTTGAGGGAAATTTTTGTAAGTTTGAAAGTTAGGGTTTTCACAATTATGTTAATTCCTTAATAATGTTTTTACAAAAAATATTCCTAAGGATGTTAGGAATGTTTTTAAAACATGAAATTGATTTTTTTTATGAAAAATTTTGTTTTAATAATTATATAATTAATTTAATCCGAAAATTAATAATATAATTATAAATATATGTTTAAAAATAAGTTTGGAGTAATAAATTGACAAAACCGAATATTTATGAATTTTCAAAAATTAGAATTTAATTAAAATACGAAAATTAAGGTTTATTTAATTAAACAATTATTAAGTGTCGTAGGGATTTTTTAAGGGAAGATGATTGGTTTAGGCTTAGGACTTAGATTGAGCTTTAATGAAAATTTGATTATATGACACGTTTATTTTATTCTTACGTCGTGATCGTTGAAGTGTAAGATGAAAGAACTGTGTCGAACCGACATACTGTGCTTAAGAGAGATAGGAGTTCATACCTCATTTAATTTTATAAGTGCTTAATTCTTTTATGCTTAAAATGAAATTTCACGTACTTATTTTACTGTAAAATGTTTTATAGTACATGATTTGAAATATGCCTTGCAATTTTCATGTTTTTATTTTATGCATATTTTTAAAAGCAATTAGAGCATATGAATAAATGAAGCATATGAAAGAAAATTTTATCATATTTGAAAGATTTAAATGAAATAACAATTTCATGCTGCATGTTGATTCGGAAGTGCCAAAATGATAATGGTAAAGGGGCTTGCAAAAGCCAAATGGTAAAGGGGCTTGCAAAAGCCAAATGGTAAAGAAAATGACCAAAATTTGACTGCATACCTGATCAATACGAACAAGGGTACTTCCGGGACGGATGTATACATTTAGCATAAGCATTTTTGCATTTAGATTTTATATGAAAAAGGTGAAAGGAAAGAATGAAAATGATGAAATGTTAAAGAAATGAATAATAGAAGTAAGAATGCAAATTCAAATGTTTTAATTTACAAATGATATAAAATAATTTCAATTATAGAAGTTTTTGTTATATGCATCTTATGAATTTATTTGAGTTATGAATTACCTGCTGAGTGAGTAAGCTCATCCTGCGTTTGAAATATTTTTCAGTATATAAGTGATGGCTGCACGACGACCGTACACATATCGTCGTAGAGGACCTCTGGAGGAAAGGTTCTCTTTTATGCTTTCAGTTTGAGTCTTTGAGTTTGTTCTTGTGCAGTTTGTGAGTTTAAGTTTGAGTTTGTACCTAAGTAAAGAACAGTGATTTTGAGTTTATGTAATTGTGTTTTGAAAGTTTTAGTAGTTGTGTGTGATGAGTAGTATGAACTCTCTTAATTTTGAAGTTATTAGTGCTCTTTCATGTTTCTGGATGATTTTTTTTTACTACTGTTAAGGTATTTAATGAAACTATTCATGTTTTATATGCTTTATCTGTACAACTGAATGTTCCCGCCCCGTTAAATCGGGCTAGCCGAGCCGGATCATGACAATTTATATGTCGAATACCACACTTAACGTGTA
>NW_021318753.1:34630-46034 GCF_001605985.2 Dendrobium catenatum
GGAGATATGTTTAATTATAATTATTTTTTAATTTTAATACTAATTAATTATATTTATTATTTTAAATTATTATAATTATTATAATTAATTTGATATTTATTTTAATTAATTAATTATAAATTAAATTTGATTAATTATAACTAAATTTTATTTAGAATTAACTTTAATTAATTATAATTTATAATATTAATTTTTTTAATTAATTTTAAATTTTATTAAATTAATTAAACCTTATTTAGTTATATTTTAATTGTGGGATTAATGATAATTAATGAATTTATTTAAATTTAACAAAACTTTAATTAATTAGTTTAATTAATTATAATTAATTAAAATAGTTAATTTAAAATTTATTGATTAATTAATTAATTATAATTAATTAATTAATTATAATTAAATTTAAAAAAGAAAAAAGGGGGAGAAATAGAAGACTCGTCTTTATTTTGATCCTGCGAGTCGACATCGCGCGATGACTTTCCCAAGGTATAATTTGACTTAAACCTCGCCCTCCCGCACGCTTGACGCGCCGGTGGATCCCCTATATGCGCTCTTGTAGCAGCGGTGGGGGAATGCGGTGTGGGACAAGTACCAGACGGGCACGAAGCGGGTAAGAGCACTATACTCGTCTTGTAAGCGTGGTGGGGGACTATCCTCGACATCGACATCAGCGCTAACATGACTGCTATGCAAGGTATGGATCTCTAAAATCCAATTCTCGACATTTTGCGGCGGACCGGAGAACCACCTATATGCGTCTTTGTAGCACGGTAGGAGGGAGCCGGTGGCGACGCATACGACGAGGTAAGGTAAGGCCCTATACACTCTCTTGTAGCGTGGCTGGGGGAAGTCACTGGTGTTCTGGTTACGGGTATTGCTGAAGGCGCCATAGCACGCTCGTTGTAGGCGTGGTGGGATGAAAATTTTGTAACGGCTGCGGTGGTCTAAGGAGCATATTCATACACGCTCGAGTAGCGTGGTGGGAAGGCTCAGCTCTCACTAACATCAAAACGGGGGATAATGTCGTGGGTGTTTGCCAAAATTTTCACTTTGAAAGTAGCACAAAGCCTGAACAATAAAGAAGACCTTCATTTTGGGGCAATAATGCAGAAGACTTTATACTTTGGGGACATTGAATTGTATAGAATTTGAACTAAAATGTGGCAGAGGACTTGTACGGACAACATGGGATATTGTAATTTAAATTAAACTAACAATAAATGAATGAATCCCAATCCTAAAATGTATAAATCAAGATCAAAGTTCAAATGCTAAATAACAAATCATTATCGAAAAAGCAAAGCGAGGAAGCTCCATACCGGCCTGAGAGTGAACGCCCTTTCTCTCTTACGCCCGAGCCTAGCCTTTAGTCGAATCTCTTTGGCTGCTTGGCTTTCACTCCTGCGACGATGTTCCTTTCTGTTAAATCGAAAGTACGACATTTTGATCGGAAGGCAAAGAGAGGAGCTTTGCTTGCTGTAAAAGGTTAACTTTCTCCCTTTCGTGATTCTTTGGCCAAATCCAGTGAATCTCGCCGTCCGAGAGGAGAGTTTTTTTTCCTATATGTTATTATTATTATTATTTTGTTATTTATCATTAATAATTATTAATTATAATTAAGTATTACTAAATTATATATTAATCATTATTTTCTTATACTTATAATTATTGTTTAATTATAACTAATTAATTATTATTTAATTTAATTTCTAATTAATATATTTATAAAAAGTAATCATAACTATGAATTTAGTGTTAATATAATTATTAATTAATTAATTAGTTAATTAATCATGAGTAATTATTTATAGTTAATTATTTTTAAAATAATTAATTAATAATTAGTTAATTAATCATCTATAATTAATTACTATTAATTATGATTAATCATTATATAACTTAAAATTAATCAATCATTAAATTATAATTAACTATAATTAATTATTGTTATTTATGGTTAATGAAATTATCTAATGTAAGTCAAATAGTGAAACATGATATTGCTTCAAATATCACTGTGCTGCCTGTTCACCTTCGGCATTCAATATTTTGAAATGCATGCTTAAAGCTGCTATTAAATTATTTGAACCCATGCTCTGCAAAAGGAAATTAGGGAAATCACCAGAAAATAATAAATTAAACTTAAAATTCTTATATGTTGTGAAAAATGCATGCTTTCCATTTCTTAGAGAAACTCTATTGCAATGTTTGCAAAGATAGGAGTAAGACAAAAAAGCAAATTTAAGATTCTAGAGTTTTATTAGAGAGAAATTGCATGGATATAAAATATATCATAAAGAGATAAATGTGCTTATTTTCTTAAGACCAAAATAGGGGAAACAACATTATGCAAGCTTCCAAGCTTTCAAAATAGGTGCTGGGGCTTAAATATATGACCTGTATTAAACCACAAGGGGGTGTCGGAAGCTTTATAAATGGAATTTTTGAGGAACTTAATGAAAAGTTCAGGTGTTAGAGCTTCATTTTGAGAAATAATGAGCAAGAAGGTTTGTTAATTAGGTATGAATAATAATGGTCTGATGGCCTAGTCTTTGGTAACACTGTGGGTTTCGAAATCCTCAATTGATTTAAGTATTATTCATCCTGGTTTATTAGAAAAGATTGAACAAAGAATTCACCTATCGTTACTATTTTCTCTCTGACTAGATTAGTGCACAATAGTGTGCAAAGCATGCTTCTTTTTTGGAAAAGATATAATGACCATTGAATATGTACTATTTATACTGCGTATTGTGTTTGCCTCTAAGCATGATTTTTTGTGCATATGCATTTAACAACTGTGACATTAAATTTTGTGCTCTTTTCTGGTTGCCAAAAATGTGTCGGCGTTGATTTGCTTAATACATTATATTGAATACCCATATATGTGCTTCAGTATAAATCAGTTGGTGTAATCATGGTTAAAAACGGGTCCCAATTTGGATGATAAAGGTACTGTATTTTCCTTTTTTAACATTGGTGAAATTGGTGTGAGTATTTCCAACCTTCCTGTTTGGACTTATTGCTTGTCATGGTGTGGGTGATGATTAGGTGGTATCATCGTCATGGCTAGCAATATGTAGATAAAATATATAAGCATCTTTTTTATGATCTGTGTGATGCTTGCCTAAGTTTCAAAAAAAAAAAAAAAAAAAAAAATGCTGCCTATGGATCGCCAAAATATTATTTAACTATGTTGTGTACATTATTTACCTTTGTTAGGACCATTTCAGAAATCCAGCTGCTACAACGCTCCCCCTGCCAAGTGCAAAAGTTCTATCCAATTAATGGTAATCTATATTATTCTTCGCTTCATATAATTTTATGTACTTGTAAGCCTATTGTATAGCTGATATATATAGATATATTCCTTTTGAGACTTTTATTAGGTTGTGCTTGGACTGCATTTGAAGCTCAAGGCCTGGTGGGTGATGATGGTGGAATTGGTGAAAGATTAATCTTCAGCATGAGGCAAGCTTCTTTTAACATAAAGTATTTGACAAGCAGTAAAACTAATGGGGTTTAGAGGTGAACTTGTTTCATAGCAGAAACGTTTTTTAATCTATCTTTAAAAAGAACTTGATGGGTCACTATTTTTTTTTTTTCCTGCAGTTGAAAATCCCAGTTTCCGGCGTGCAATATTCTTGTCCAATGCATATATTGTTTTGACTATCTTAAGGTGTGCTTGTACTAGTTAATTTATGCATTTTTCTCTTTAAGTCCGGCTTTGACTTTTGACCAATAATCATATTTTTATAAGGATAAATTTCTAGCCTTATGTTTGAAACCACAACTAAATAACTTTGTTTAGTCTAAATAATGAATTTAGTTTACTTTATTTTGAATTTGATTATTAAAATAATGTGATTTGGATTACTAGTTTCAAATGTTTGTTATTGAAAAATACAAATTAATTTATTTCCAAAACTCTGAAGTAGGTCTTAACTGCTGGACTTGGAAAAATCGAAAACGTGCAATACCAGAATTCATTGTTAGGACTTTCAAATTTTTTTAAGTCCATGCAACATATATTAGTATTAAGGTTTCCGCGTCATAGCTTACATATTTTGCAAAATGCTGCGTTAGGTAAATAAAGTGATAGCTCCCTTCAAGTCCTAGTGCAATTTTTTGCTGTGGTTTTTTGTGCATTTTTTTGTTTCTGCTTTAATTTATGCATGAATGTGGCCACTATTGTGATTTTAACAAACGCATCTCAGGATTAAGTACAAGAAACGGCATGTTAAAGCACTGTTTCACTCTAGAGGCAGCATGTAAATGCGAATTGATCGGTATAAATAAAAAAAAGAACATTAGTGATAAAAATATAGTTGGCAAATGGTTTAATGCTAGATTGATCGGTATTTTTTCTATGGCTTGCATCCAGCTGAATGGGAACCATAAGTGTTATAAAGTTGTAACAAACTGAGCTAAGTTGTATGGTGGGAGTGTTTGAGCGATAAAGAAGGTTGACCGTAGCAGAAAGCGTGAAACAGGAAAAATGAATGGTGCAACTAAATTGTCTAATATGAAGTGACATGTTAGAGCCGGTACTATGGGTGACATTTACTTAGGAATAACTTCCAATGTTAAAAATACCATTTAATTGCACCTTAAAGCAACCTTGGGTTTGGCTGTTGCATTTATGATTGGATTTGAGACACCATTTATATAAGTGGGTATATGGAATAGCAATTGTTGAAGATTAAGACAATGGTCGTGGGGGAAATTTATATTAAGAATATTTTGTGCATGATACATTAATATGCTCCTTAGCAACCTTTAATACTAGCCTAAACCTTATTGTTTTGGTTTTGGCAGTAATTGGTTGGTTTGAGGGAAACATTTTATAAGTGGGATTATATGAAGTAGTTTGAAGATAAAGCAAAGGATATGGGGGAAAGTAATGATAATTGATTTCTTAATTACAATTATTGGTAGAAGATGCATTAATAAAACAACAACAAGAACATCAAGTCTTTTATCCTAACTATTCTTGGGGTTGGCTATATAAATCATTTTTCTGTAATTGTGTCTATTAAGAGTTAAATTCTCATTTAAATCTATAAACAAAGGTCATTTCTAATGACTTTCTAAGAAATGTGTTTCAGGCCTACGTCTTACCCTTTCTTACATAGGCCGTATCAAAAAACATCTACTCTCCTTACCCGGGTCATTGGAAGACCATCGCTTTATGTGACCAACCAATTTAAAGGAAACTCTCTCCTAATCTTTCTACGCATATGGAGCAAAGATGCAGTAATATACATACAGATATAACTGTATTTGAAATGAATGAGAAAAGAAAGGTGGTAGACCAAGTGTATATTGATAGAAGTTGTGGGAAAAAAATGTGCAAAATGATTTAATACTGAAAGTAACATTTAATTATAAATGAATACAAAATGATGTCTCGGCAGAACGGACTACAAATTTTTGTAATATGAAAAATGATGAGGGTGATTCTGATTATCATTAAATTTCTTGTTCATCATTAAGTGTCTATTTCTGCTGGATTTTGGTTTACTAAGGTCTCTTTTGGTCAGGCCTCTCAATTTTTTAACTTTTTCAAAAATCTTAGCATATAAACTTTGATTTGTGCGGTAAATGTACGGTGAAAATAGTATTATATATGCATCGCCCCCTTCCATTGTGCTTCATGATCATAAACCACGTCACTTAAAAACGTAGTTCATCATTTTTTTTTCTTGATGACAATAGTGTAACCTTTTTCATGCTAGACAACATGCGGCAACATGGGTCACAACGAATATCAAACACAACGCTATGCCTGAATGTCCTATTCCTTTTGATATCTTCCCTTTTCCTTTATTAGAAATAAGACTCATTTCTACCATATCAGAACAGTTCAATATTTTTGGTCTGTTGGCAGAGGAACTGATAGGCCAAGTTTGAATTCTAGGTTCTTGCAATTCGGGAATTCTTGATATAAATGAGCAATGGGTTCTGCAAAATTTTAAAGGAGTAAAATTATGAATCTGAAATTATAAAGTCTAATCTCTATAATTTAAGATCGACAGAAATGCTGGATTTTTAGGACGAAGCATACAGTTGTTTTCTGTATGAAATTTTCTCATTAAAGTTTATTTATTTTAGGTACGCAAATATTGTCTTATTTTGCCAAAATTAAAGGAAAATTGCTTTTAATATGTCTGACTTGGCTTTTTTACTCTAACAAAATTAGTATTCCAGAGGAGGTTCACATAATCTGTTTTTCTTTAAATGTTTTTTGTTTTTTGTTTTTTTCTTTTGTGCAGGCACCGACAAAGAGCGAGAAAGATTGCCCCTCTGATAGCATGGTGAGGGCAAAGCTTCCTGAAAATTCTACATGTTTTTATTTGTTTTTCATCTTCGATTTGAGAGGGAAAAAGTTATATATTATGTTATCACAATTTCATCTCTTATTTCTAAATCTATTACAAGGTTAATCTTAATAAAGAACACCAATAACTAAAAAATCAGAGCGTACTCACTCTGTACAGTTCTCACTATCTCTCGCAATCGACGTAAAACTTTGCACCGCTTAAATACTACGTAACGAAGATGGAAGAAAATCATCGTGATTTAGCGTGATCTGTGCGGCTTCCCACGGTTCCTATTTGTGGCCGTTAGATCTCTTGTTTTTAGAGAGACGGCTGAGATTTACACTCCCCTCAAGCTGAGGAATATAGATATGTATTCCAGCTTGTCAATCAGTTTTGATGAAAAGACAGATATTCAATCCTTGGAATATATCGTAAGTTATACTTTTTATGATATATGTTGATATATACAGAACCATTGCAATTTTTTTATTTTATTAAATATTTGTCCACTTATATGTGCTTTGACTCCTGTTATGACGTAGACTGAAATTGTAGTATGCCGATTGCTATTTTGTTGTCACAATACAGTTTCAGGTTCATTTCCCATATTTTGATCCTTAAACTTCTAAAATTCATTTATATCCAAAGTTATCTCACATATTCCAAGGCCATAGCTCATATATTCGCTTCTTACTAAAGTCATGCACCACATCTTTCTTTATTCTCCATAAACTAGATTTTCTGCATAGCATTTAAATATTTATTTGGGTCGACATCAGGGTGCATGCGAGATTCCCAATAATATTTAAATTCCCATAAAATTCTAAAATTTGCCAAAACAATCATAGTCCTGCATGACAAAGAAGGGTATTTGAATATTTATTTTGATTTAATACCGTGCTATGTGTCGCATCCTAAGTAATCGTTCAAAGTTATAAACTTTATTTTTACCCTTTATCAAAATCTCTCTGCCACATAGGACATTTTAAATATTTATTTAGGTCGACATTGCTAAGATTCCTGAATAAATATTTAAAATATCAAAAATCTAAAAATTTCCAACCTATAAAAATCCCTGCGATTTAGCAGGTATTTAAAAATATTATCCCGTTTTTAAAAACCCTTGCGAGATGGGGGTACTATAGTAATCAATTTGGACGTTTTTGACATCGTACACAATGCTGGATATCCCAAAATAACAATTAAAATCATACGAGCCTTTATTTCTTCGAATAGAATTACAATGAATTCCGGTTATATAACACATCGCAAAGTAATTTTGTTGAAAGTTGCAGGACACCACTCCTTCAGATGTACTAAGAATTTTCAAAAGTCAGAAAAGAGTCTAATTCTTTTTGGATTACACAACTTTTATCCCCTTTTCTATTGCATGTGTCTAACGATATCAGCCATAATAGGGGTTGAAGTTTTTCCGCAGCCCGAAGCTTAAGGGTCAAATTGGTGTATGAGCAGTATGCCAACAAGCCCTGAATATGGCAGGATCGCTGGCAGAATCCGTCTACTCAATTACGCATAGAAGAAATGCCGTAGTAGGCGGAACGCCCACTCGTCAACCTGATCTGATGCAGATCCGTTTTATAGGAAGAATGAAGGCTAATTTGGACATCTGTACGAGTTCTAGTAGTCGGTATCCACAAGACTCTCCTAATTGACCGGAGAATCAAATTCGAGTGAAAATGATGAGGTCTGGAGCAATACCAAATGTCGTAGACTTCAAAATGCAACACATAAGGGATGCATTTCAAAATATGCCAATTAGCAGATTCAGCATTGAAGGAGTATCTCCCATAAGTCTGAAGCTGATGGATGTAAAAGGCCGAGATCTAAACGCCTAAATATGGCCGGGATCACTGGCACATCTATCTACTCAACACGTTATAAAATAGGCCATAGTAGAGGAACACCCCATCTTCACAAACCACATGATGAAGAGCTATCAATCTAATAGCTTCACGCAATCTGAGCAAAACTCAAGTATTCAGGATATAAGCTCCTCAAGTGTTAAGATTAAGATGCTACCAATATTTGTTATATTAACCAAATTCAAACTACACATCCTTTCAAATAAGTCCGCCCACAAGCACAGATTAAAAAAAAGCTAAAATTCCATGAATTTTAACTAAACTACCAATACTAATTCTAAGCTCTGTTGTAAGATGAACAATGCTCACAACTACCCTCAGAGGACAGGCATTTTTTAATATTTATTTGGGTCTACACGCGCTGCGCTTCCAAGATTCTCAAATAAATATTTAAAATCTACAAAACGCCTAATTTATCCATTTTAAATTTTTCTGTGAACGGGGCATTTTTAAATATTTAACCGAGGCGACTCCGGGTTGTATAGTCAGATCCCGAATAAATATTTAAAATCATCATCACCAAATCTCTTCCCGAACAGGAGATATCATCAATTTTTCTATGAAGGATATGCAGGTATCTTCATAAAGTTCAGACACACCACCTTCTATAACGCTACCATGATTTGAAAGTCAGAAAAGAACTTTTTGTGACACGCAACTCCAAACAATCAGGCCAGAATGACGTTAGAATGCCCTTCAATAGCCTGACAGCTTAGGTATCGGAAGGGTGTAAAAGGCTGCATCCAACAAGCCCAAATATTACCGGATCAGCCCGCAGCTCCGTCTACTCAACTACACCATATCGAAAGCATTGTGAGTAGAGGAATCCCACTTCGTCAACATGTCAGTAGGATTGTAGGAATACAAACTATTTACTCGACAAGTTCAATGATCCGTTATTTACCAAATTCTCTTAATTTGATTAGAATTAAATTAGTGGCATGGATGTGTCGCAAATATGTATTAATTACTTCGTAGACTCTTAAATGCTTTAACCAAAGGATGACTTCAATCTACCAGACTTCAGTAAAAGTTCAGCAGTTGTAGAAGCGCGTTTCCCATATGCTCAAGTCTGAAGACAATGGTAAGGAGTCGGGATTTAACATCCCAGAATATTGTTGGATTCTGGCAGCTTTATTACTCAATACCCCATAAGAAGTGATAGGAGTAAAGGACCCCCATCTCAACAACTAGAGGACGAAGAGCTATCAAATCTTAGTTCTCCTAATCTGATGAACTCAAACGATTCAGATTAAAGTCTCCTCAATTGGTTAAGGGTCAAGATATTACCCACATTTGGTACTATCTTTCGAATCCAAAATCTGCAAATCCTTCAATAAATTCGTAAAGCATCAAGCGAGGATTGAAGGAATTCTTCTTCAACAAGTTCGTCAAAACACAAAACAAAGGACCGAAGAAAATATCTTAAAGTTCACATAAAGCCTAAGTCTGAACTAAGAGGATTCTATCATCAACAAGTCCATTAAGCACAAAGTTTTGAACCGATGACTGTTCGCCACCGACTTAATATAAACCTAAAGGGTTCTAGGTCACGGGCATCTACCCCTTCATCAAGCCCGCCAAAGCTAAAAGCAAAGGGCATAAGACATACAAATCTTCTGACAAGTTAGTAAAGATAAATCAGATAACCCTTCAACAAGTGTGCCACTTAGAGCATTAGACAGAAGGAATCAAAATCTCAAGACTCAAGCAAAGCCGTGGAATGAGCATCCTGGATGATACCTACAAATGTCCCTAAAACTGGGGGCATTTTAAATATTTATTTTGGTCAATATCGCGCTGTATTCTAAGATCCCCAAATAAATATTTAAAATTTTGGCAAGATACAACCAGTTGATAAAAGAATGTTGAGCATATATAAAAAGGTATAAATCAAAGAAAAAATGTTGTCGAAAGAAAGCGAAGTGGTGGCAATGATAACTAGCAATGTCAATTTACAAAGTCATGCTCAAGAGACCAAAGTACGAAGTGTTATATCACTATCCTATGAGTCCCCACGGAAGCCAACATGTCAACTGCCTATAGACACATCTAAAGATCTATAAAGAAAAAAGTAGTGTGACATCCAAAAAAGTTTTTGGAGATCCACTAAATAAAAACATTAGCATGACATCCAATCGAACTCTTGGAGATCTGTTAAATTGAACCACTGTGTGACATCCATAGGGAATATTTGGAGATGCACAAGGTCAATCAACATACAACAAACGTGATTCGCTTTAAGCGCGTACCACATTTGTTGGGGGGCATTTGTTGACCCCTATGCCTCAAACCATGCTAAAAAGGACCCAAACTGGTGAATAAAGCAATACGCGCCTTGGCACCGCACGTCACTTGAAGGGTCAAACGACCTCTGATTGTCAAATGGATGGCGTCGTTGTGATCATGACGTTGAATTCTGCTAGATCGAGGCCCCTCGCAATCGAATCAGACGAGATCAATTAAAAGGGACGGCTGACACCTGAAATTAAATTACGAATCTGATCAAACGACGTTGGATCAATGAACAGACTTCGTCATTGTGTCCAGAACATTGTCAACCTATAAAAACTACATTTTGTTTATTCAATTCGAAGTATTCGGATTAGTGGCATGTATCTCGAGGCAACAACATGAATTTTGAGGAAAATCAGCCTCGTCGCTATTCAAGTGATGTCCGTTCGCAAAGTAGATTTCGCCAATGCGACCAGAATATTGTGAGTACTCAAGAACTACACTCTATGTTCAATTTGAAGCATGTGGAATGGTGTCTCAAACTTCGAGACAAAACATACATATAGAGGAGAATAGGCCTCGACATTGTCCAAATAAAGTTCGATCGTGAAATAGAATCCGCCACTGTGTTCAAAACATCCCAAATACTTAAGAATGACATCAAATTTGTGCAAATTAAAATATGAAAGGAGGTTGACACACATCCCGAGGCAAAGCGCAAATTTCAAGGAAAATGTTGCTCGATGCTACTCAAATGATGATTGACAAACGGACTGCATCGTTATGTTCGGAACACCTTCGATTTTTTAAATGCAACGCTAATTTATTCAAATGAGGTTGTGCGCGCAAATCAAGGCAGTTCCAAAGTGACAACGTGCATTCCAATGAAATTAGGCCTCGGCATGAAACATCGACAATACCCTAAATCTACAAAACGGATTGCGTCGTTTCGACTGAAACATCGAC
>NW_021318753.1:46134-50522 GCF_001605985.2 Dendrobium catenatum
ATGAGGCAGGATCCAACAAGCCCGAATATGGCTGGATTGCTGGCAGATCCGTCTACTCAATACGCTAGAAGAAAGGCCGTAGTAGCGGAACCCCCACGTCGTCAACCCGGATCGATGGCAGATCCGTCTATAGGAAGAATGAAGGCTAATTTGACTCGACGAGTTCTAGTAGTCGTAGTCCACAAGACTCTCCTAATTGACCGGAGTATCAAAGTTCGAGTGAAAATGATGAGTTGCGAGCAATTACCAAATGTTCGTAGACTTCAAATCTGCAACCACAAAGGATGATTTCAAATATGCCAACTTTAGAAGATTCAGCATTGGGAAGTGTATCTCCCATAAGTCTGAAGCCTGAATGGATGTAAAAGGCCGGATCTAATACGCCTAAATATGGCCGGATCACTGGTAGCTCTATCTACTCAACACGTTATAAGAAAGGCCGTAGTAGAGGAACCCCCATTTCAGCAACCACATGATGAAGAGCTATCAAATCTTATAGCTCACCCAATCTAGCAAACTCAAGTGATTCAGATTAAAGCCTCCTCAAGTGGTTAAGGATTAAGATGCTACCAATAATTTGGTTATATTAACCAAATTCAAAACTTACACATCTTTCAATAAGTCCGCCGCACAAAGCACAGGATTAAAAAAAAGCTAAAATCCATGAAATTTAAGCTAAAGCTACCAATACTAATTCTAACCGTGGTTAAGATGACAATGCTCACAACTACCCTCAGAGACAGGGCATTTTAAATATTTATTTGGGCTGACATCGCGCTGCTTGCCAAGATTCTCAAATAAATATTTAAAATCTCAAAACGCCTAATTTATCCTATTTAAATTTTTCTTGTGAGACGGGGCATTTTAAATATTTAATCGGGTCGACATCGCGTTGTATGTCAGATCCCCGAATAAATATTTAAAATCATCATCACAAATATCCCTTCGCGAACAGGAGGATATATCAATTTTTTCTATGAATGGATATGCAGGTGATCTTTCAAAAGTTCGAAACACCACCTTCTCTAACGTACCATGATTTGAAAGTCAGAAAAGAGACTTTTGTGACTATGCACTCCAACAAATCAGGCCAGAATGACTTGATGCCTTTCAATAGCCTGAAGCTTAAGGTTCGAATGGGTGTAAAAGGCTGGATCCAACAAGCCCAAATATTACCGGATCGCCGGCAGCTCCGTCTACTCAACACACCATACGAAAGGCTGTAGTAGAGGAACTCCCACTTCGTCAACATGTCAGTAGGGATTGTAGGAAGTACAAAACTTATTTGACTCGACAAGTTCAAGTGATCGTTATTTACCAAATTCTCTTAATTGATTAGAATTAAAGTTCTAGTGGGATGGATGTGTCGCAAATATGTATTGAATATTCGTAGACTCTAAATCTTTAACCACAAAGGATGACTTCAAATCTACCAACTTCAGTAAAATCAGCATTGAGAAGCGCGTTTCCCATAGCTCAAGTCTGAAGACTAATGGATGTAAGAGGTCGGATTTAACAATCCCAAATATTGTTGGATTGCTGGCAGCTTTATCTACTCAATACGCCATAAGAAAGGATGTAGTAAAGGAACCCCCATCTCAACAACTAGAGGACGAAGAGCTATCAAATCTTAGTTCTCCTAATCTGATGAACTCAAACGATTTAGATTAAAGTCTCCTCAATTGGTTAAGGGTCAAGATATTACCCACATTTGGTACTATCTTTCGAATCCAAAATCTGCAAATCCTTCAATAAATTCGTAAAGCATCAAGCGAGGATTGAAAGAATTCTTCTTCAACAAGTTCGTCAAAACACAAAACAAAGGACCGAAGAAAATATCTTAAAGTTCACATAAAGCCTAAGTCTGAACTAAGAGGATTCTATCATCAACAAGTCCGTTAAGCACAAAGTTTTGAACCGATGACTGTTCGCCACCGACTTAATATAAACCTAAAGGGTTCTAGGTCACGGGCATCTACCCCTTCATCAAGCCCGCCAAAGCTAAAAGCAAAGGGCATAGGCATACAAATCTTCTGACAAGTTAGTAAAGATAAATCAGATAACCTTTCAACAAGTGTGCCACTTAGAGCATTAGACAGAAGGAATCAAAATCTCAAGACTCAAGCCAAAGCCGTGGAATGAGCATCCTGGATGATACCTACAAATGTCCCTAAAACTGGGGGCATTTTAAATATTTATTTTGGTCAATATCGCGCTGTATTCTAAGATCCCCAAATAAATATTTAAAATTTTGCCAAGATACAACCAGTTGATAAAAGAATGTTGAGCATATATAAAAAGGTATAAATCAAAGCAAAAATGTTGTCGAAAGAAAGCGAAGTGGTGGCAATGATAACTAGCAATGTCAATTTACAAAGTCATGCTCAAGAGACCAAAGTACGAAGTGTTATATCACTATCCTATGAGTCCCCACGGAAGCCAACATGTCAACTGCCTATAGACTCATCTAAAGATCTATAAAGAAAAAAGTAGTGTGACATCCAAAAAAGTTTTTGGAGATCCACTAAATAAAAACATTAGCTTGACATCCATTCGAACTCTTGGAGATCTGTTAAATTGAACCATTGTGTGACATCCATAGGGAATATTTGGAGATGCACAAGGTCAATCAACATACAACAAACGTGATTCGCTTTAAGTGCATACCACATTTGTTGGGGGGCATTTGTTGACCCCTATGCCTCAAACCATGCTAGAAAGGACCTAAACTGGTGAATAAAGCAATACACGCCTTGGCACCGCACGTCACTTGAAGGGTCAAACGACCTTTGATTGTCAAATGGATGGCGTCGTTGTGATCATGACGTTGAATTCTGCTAGATCGAGGCCCCTCGCAATCGAATCAGACGAGATCAATTAAAAGGGACGGCTGACACCTGAAATTAAATTACGAATCTGATCAAACGACGTTGGATCAATGAACAGACTTCGTCATTGTGTCCAGAACGTTGTCAACCTATAAAAACTACATTTCGTTTATTCAATTCGAAGTATTCGGATTAGTGGCATGTATCTCGAGGCAACAACACGAATTTCGAGGAAAATCAGCCTCGTCGCTATTCAAGTGATGTCCGTTCGCAAAGTAGATTTCGCCAATGCGACCAGAATATTGTGAGTACTCAAGAACTACACTCTATGTTCAATTTGAAGCATGTGGAATGGTGTCACAAACTTCGAGACAAAACATGCATATAGAGGAGAATAGGCCTCGACATTGTCCAAATAAAGTTCGATCGTGAAATAGACTCCGCCACTGTGTTTAAAACATCCCAAATACTTAAGAATGACATCAAATTTGTGCAAATTAAAATATGAAAGGAGGTTGACACACATCCCGAGGCAAAGCGCAAATTTCAAGGAAAATGTTGCTCGATGCTACTAAAATGATGATTGACAAACGGACTGCATCGTTATGTCCGGAACACCTTCGATTTTTTAAATGCAACGCTAATTTATTCAAATGAGGTTGTGCACGCAAATCAAGGCAGTTCCAAAGTGACAATGTGCATTCCAATGAAATTAGGCCTCGGCATCACTCAAACGATGTTTAATCACAAAACGGATTGCGTCGTTTCGACTGAAACATCGACAATATCCTAAATCTACTATTAATTTATATAATTTTGATATTCAACGAATTCTACACGTTAAGTGTGGTATTCGACATATAAATTGTCACGATCTGGCTCGGCTAGCCCGATTTAACGGGGCGGGAACATTCAGTTGTACAGATAAAGCATATAAAACATGAATAGTTTCATTAAATACCTTAATAGTAGTAAAAAAAAATCATCCAGAAACATGAAAGAGCACTAATAACTTCAAAATTAAGAGAGTTCATACTACTCATCACACACAACTACTAAAGCTTTCAAAACACAATTACATAAACTCAAAATCACTGTTCTTTACTTAGGTACAAACTTAAACTCACAAACTGCACAAGAACAAACTCAAAGACTCAAACTGAAAGCATAAAAGAGAACCTTTCCTTCAGAGGTCCTCTACGACGATATGTGTACGGTCGTCGTGCAGCCATCACTTATATCCTGAAAAATATTTCAAACGCAGGATGAGCTTACTCACTCAGCAGGTAATTCATAACTCAGATAAATTCATAAGATGCATATAACAAAAACTTCTATAATTGAATTTATTTTATATCATTTGTAAATTAAAACATTTGAATTTGCATTCTTACTTCCATTATTCCTTTCTTTAACATTTCATCATTTTCATTCTTTCCTTTCACCTTTTTCATATGAAATCCAAATGCAAAAATGCTTATGCTAAATGTATACATCCGTCCCGGAAGTACCCTTGTTCGTACTGATCAGGTATGCAGTCAAATTTTGGTCATTTTCTTT
>NW_021318753.1:55580-73614 GCF_001605985.2 Dendrobium catenatum
AATACAAGAGGGAGCATAAACGAACCAAGGGTTTTCTGCCCTTTCATATTGAAGCTTTGCACCATCAACTTATCTTATCCAAGATGTTCCACATCGAGGCACAATGATCTCAATGCTTTAAGGCTCATAAGATTTACGGAAGATCCAGGATCGATCAAAATCCGACTGATCCTCAAACTGTCGCTCTCTGCCGTAACATACAGAGGGTGGTTATGATCTGCTGTTCCAAGCATCATATCATCCTCAGCAAAAATAATGATCGGCTCATTCCGAGCTTGCAAGACTTCGGTTAGATTACGCTCAGCAAAATATGATTCATATCTTTTGGGGTCCTTGAGAGCTTGAATCAAAGTCTCTCGAAGGTCTTAAGACATCAAGAGGGCATTGTATATGTTGAGTTGTATTAGGATCTTTCTCAAATGGGATAATATATTGTAATTTATCCCCTTTGATGAAGTATTATTTTTCTTGGGATCTTCGGGGATAATATCTTCATTGATAATTATCTCTTTTCCCTTATCTTTATTAGGAACCCCTTTTTTGGTGGAGGTGACAGTACCTTAACACTTCTCAATTACACTTGGGCCACCTCATTTTATTCAGACTTATTTGATGAAGCATTCTCCTCAGATTCAATCATTGTCGCATCTGGGGATCCACCTGTAGACTCAGAATCGTCTCCCAGTTTCACCAGCTTCATTTGCGATGTTACGCTTGGATCTGAATCTTCATCATCTGGAAAACATAAATCTTCTTTTGAACTGTATTCCATTGATGACACCATCAAAAAGAATTCAGGGGCCGCTTCTTCAGCGTATTTCTCCCTTTTTATTATCTTTGATGTTGCTGAGCTGACTCGGCATGTCTCTATAGGAAGAGATTCATCCTCAGCTTCTTCCTTTTCATCTATTTTGAGCTCTTTCATGAAATCACCGAGCTTGATAGGCCTCCTAGCGGTCTAGTAATATTCACCCAGACTATCAATAGCCTTTTGAGTTGTAGTCTTCTTCGCCATAAGCTTCTTCAACTTGGCTTTCTTCTTGGAAGACTTTGACTTTGACTTTCCAGACTTTGATGAGCTAGCTTGGCCAAGTTGTTATTTAGAGATGGATGCATGTGATATAGGCAACCACTTTAAATTCAATACTGGCTCAGTAGGAGACTTCCATTTGACACCCGAAACTCCTAACTGTTTTAGCATTTTAGTTATCTTCTTGGAGACTACAGTTTCCCATTATTCTTTTTGAACAAGTTTTTTTGTTTTGTTGTTTCTTTAAGCGGGAGTATGGAAGAGGACGTGACTACCCGGGTGGATTCTTTTCTGGGATAAACTAACACATTATCTGATAACGTTAATTCTCTCATTCTGTACTTCTTCTCTAGCCAATCTTTGAAGACATAGCAATCTTCAATTGGATGGCTAATCACCCGATGATACGGGCAATAGTTTAGGTCGCCACTGTGTTTGGACTCTTCAGGTCTTTTGCATTCTGCCAATTCCAGACCGTTCTTAAGTGCTTGTCGGAACAGTTTAGCGACACTATCCATCTTGAATGAATATTCTTTATTCATTTTCTCCTTGAGGGAGGAGAACGTTCTATCACCAGTTCCCGTTGCCTGCCTCTGGCACTCTCCTCCACCGGAAAATGCTCGAGCTTTATCATTTCCTCCAAGTACCAGCTTCAATTGAGAATTTGGATTATAAGCCTGTTTTAATTTTTCTTCATATTGTATTTGTTGTTTTCCTTTATCCACGTTATACACTGCCCGTTTACCTTTATCAGGTCTGGGAGGGAGTGTGGAGTAAACTTCATTCTTCCTAACGTCAGGTGCCCTAACCTTTTTGGGTCTATCAAGAAGGCTTTCAGATTTTGACAAATTTAACTTGTCAAACTTTGTCACTCTATCCAACAGATCTTGGAAAGTAGTGATTTAAGCCATGCATAAGAATGGTTACTGATTAAGCTTTCCAGATGTGATGCAGTTACAGGTTCAGAGGCGCTCACTACATTTTGTGGAGTACGCTAGCGGGTCGGATCATCAGTCTCTTTGCCACCTTCAAATACACCTAAGAATGTTGAAGATTTGCAGCTTGGTTGACGGGCTGAGCTGGTACAGGACCCATAAAAGTGGCCTTCTGCATTATTTCCATCATCGTTGTTATCTGAGTTATCATCTCAATCATTTTATCATTTAAATGAGAGATTTTTTTATCTTTCTTCTGCATCTGTCGCCTCATCTGATTTCTCATTTCAGCGAGCGTGATGTCTTCGCCAACAAAGGGGTTTTCTCCAACCTCTTCCTCATCCTCTCCTTCTGAGCGAGCATTTTGACTGGCAATGGATCTAGCCCTATGGCGACATTGATAAATGCGTACACGTGGCTGTGATTGCTTGTCATCTTCATCGCCATCATCATCTTCAACTTCAATGTGGCTGACCATATGAACCACCTCGATCCCCATAGTATCTTCATCACCATAGCCTTCATTTTCATCTTCTTGCACCCGAATTTCTGAGCGGCGTCGCCACTGAATTTCAGGTTCTTGACTTGGAATGATTACTTTTTCGATCCGCGGACTGCGGTCGAAATGAACTTCTTCTTTAGTTGAAGTAGGTGAATGACGGGATCCCCTAGAAGGACTTCCAGGATGCTTGACCGTCATTATGAGGTCATCATTATGGGCCTCTTTGGACCGCACCTCTGACGAGTTCCTGTTAGCAGGGGCGGATCTTCCGGGAGAACTGTTCGCGGATGTTACGCCTGATCCATCTCTTTTTTCAAAAGACACGTTTTCTTTCGCAGGCTTTGCCTCCAAGACTTGTTTTGTCTTCCGCTAGGCCCTTTCAGCGGTAAGATTCTTGAATGTGGTCCAAATGTCAACGCCCGCGGTGTGCTTCCCGCGGAGCTTGTCGTTGTTATTTTCTTCTTCTCTATCACAACAAGATGATACCTTTCTCTGGGAGGGGTTCTTTGGGCCTCAACAATCAGTGACATCTGGAACTTCTTTTTCATTAGCCCTTTTTTTCTTGACTGTCTTTAGAACACCATGAACTCGAGCAGATAAGCGTTTGGGCTCTCTTGTCTTCTGAGGGGTTGGAGCTTCAGGTTGACACTCCCGCAGAAGGATTGTCTTTAAGGCTCACCAAAGAAGACGCTATTTCTTTTTATCCACTTCAGATTAGCAAACTTGTTCTGTGTAGGAATATTAATCTCTGGTTCTTGTGCTGGTAAGTTGGAGGGATGGACTTGTACTAACAGCTACAAAGTGCGTAGCTCTGCAATTTTTTCCCCCTCTATCTTCTATTGAGCTTTTCTCCAGATGAGAAAGCCTCAGCATCATACCTCCCAGGTGCAACAGGCTCTCATGGGCAGGGTAAGTGGTGTTTGGCAGTACCACAGAAATTTTTCTTGCCGTCAACGAACCCTTTTTTGCAGTAAGGGTCTCAGATTGGGATAGTCTTTCAAACACTGAAATTCTTTTCAACGAGGAATATTTCTGATAGCAGTCCTTGGCAGAATTAAGACCTTTCCTAGATAAGTTCTTCAGAGTTTACGCCATACATAGGAATGGCTGCAGCCCTTGCAGTGGCTGCTGAGAATTCCGAGCCACCAAAGTGGATGGTGGGCTCCCAGTGTTTTCCAGTTTCTATAACATCATTGTGCAGTTTAAATTTTTGGCTCCTTCGTCTCAGTTGAGGGTCATCGGGGTGTCCTAAATTTCCATTCTGCAATAAATGAAAAGGGTATGGGTTTAGTGGATTAGAATTGATACATCACCCGCACAACTTTTTCAAATACAGAAATACGAGAAAAAATATAAAGCATGGAAAATTAGAAAGAATATAAAACCCCTGCTGATTGAATTTCCAAAATAAAAATCTACTTAAAAAATTAATTTTAGGAAATTTAAATTTGGACCCATATAAATTTTTTTTGCTTGCTATTATATGCAAATAAGTAACTAGTTAGTGATGGAAAGCAGAAAATCCATTCCCAGGCGGAGTCACCGAATCTGTGCATCCAAAAATTCGTCCCCGACATCCCGCGGCGCATTGTTTGCTTTGTGCTTTTGCGAGGGAGTTTTAAACACTTAAAGTTCTGGGGTAAATTTTGGAAGGCAGATGGTTTGTAGATAAGACACTAACCCAGAGAATTCGCCCTCAGTTTAATGAGGACTTTACGATCTGAAGTTCTGGTTTCCCTATAGGCGTAAGCCCCTACAGTTATTTACCTCTCCATCCTAAGAGAGAACTTTCGATTAAGGCTATCCATCAAATCAGAATACGTAGACAATATGTGTTTATCTGGCATATACGTAGCAGGCAAATTGGTTTAGATTGGAAAGATTGGATATTTTGGGATTTGGGGTTGAAATACTTTAAAGTTTTGGAAAATTTGGAGATATGAAATTATTGATATTATAAAATCAGAAACTTCACAATCTTACACTTAAACGGAATGGTGGGAATGGATGATAGACCCGATCAAGATCCCTGTTCCGTCGTCCCAGGACATCGTGGTCCCTGGTCCTATACTTAGTCAGTAGGAGGTATTCAACCCAACTGATAAGAAGGATCTTATCCGGCAGGCCATGGGTTGCTTCGTCAAGGGTACCTTGTAGACACTGGGATAAGATGGTTTGTCTAAGAGGACAATTTGAATCCACCTTAGCTGACAGAGGGCTTTTTACCGCATCCAATCATATTATATTGTTCCCTATATCAAGGATTTGATGCCATAAGGAACGTAATGGCGCTTGGCTATGACCGATTTATTTCGTGGTGCCATTTGGCGGCAAAACCATTCGGTTCAAGAGGGCCGCCCGGTCATAACCGTTTACAAGCTGCATTGGCCATTTGACGGCAACTGCCGATTAGAGGACAACCGTACCACGTCCTTACTGGAAGGAGATTGTTTGAGAATCGGATCTTAGTGATATTTTCGACTAAGCATTTAGGCTCTTTGTGAGCTGAACGTAATATAAAAAAAAATAATAAATTAAACTTGTCCACCTCGGCAAACTGTTGCGGATGGTGGATGAAATTTTGCTTTGAGTCCATTGATTGGATATTTCAAATTTAAATACTTAAATTTTGGGATTTTTGAATTTTGAGTGGCTTTTGTGAGGCATTTGAAAATATTTGTAAACCCTTCAGTTAAGATTAGCGTTCAATACGGCCATCATCGGGGTGTTTTTTCGGGTCATTTCCATTTAATTGAACCTTGTCAACCCTATCAACTTACCGATAGGGGATTCGAGTTTCATAGGCCTTTGTGCCTTGTTTTGTGAATTTTTTTTTTGTTCAAAGACCTTAAAAGCCTAATATGAATGTATAGAACATTTCTGATGATATCATGACCGCATTTATCTTATGATTCGAACTCTGTCTATCTCCTATTTTTCTATTTAGGTAGGATCGATTTTCGTAGGCTTCATGCTTTTGTTTGTAAATTTTCTTTGTGAAAGACCTTGAAGGCTTAATATGAATGTATTAAAACAAATACAAATGATCGCCACAACCGTGTATTCGTTAACAGGTTCGAACGCCGTGTTGACTCCTATAAGATCCGTATAGATGATGGGTTCTGAACTTGAATTCACTTTCGAAGACCCGCGCACATCCCTAGCACGTGTGTACCAAATACAAGCTCGCCGTGGCCCAGGGGTATATTTGGAAATACTTCAAATTGATTTGAACATACCCTTTGTGTACCTATGTGTATACAAGCTAACGGTACACGTGGCAGGGGTATTTTGAAAGTAATTTAATAAACGATTTTGGTTTCGCTTGTATGAATGTTGCGGATTCGGTGGCGTTGCATTGTAGTCGTTTTGACATATGAGGCATCTCCTCATCTTCATGTTGACTCCCTTTTCCTCATTCACCGGGGAGATCCTTCATAAAATTTGGTGGCCACCAACCTTGAAAGAGACTCCTTCAAACTTTTTTAGTGAATAGACTTGTTACTTTCGATGTTTGTGTACACCAAAACGAATTTTTCTTCCTTAAATATATGACTAAGAGAAACTTGGAACACCAGGAAGTTTAGTTCTCAAATCTTCAAACTTCCCTTCCGTTCTGCCAGTGTCCTTACTCAAGTACAATGGAGTTGCCCTCGTACTAGGTGTACTTGAGATCTTGATCACATTGTCACAAGTGAATCATCCTTGTGTCCACAGTGGTTCATTGTACTTACAATACACTTTTTTTATCCACAGTATTCGTTTGCAGGGAATCGTGTATCCACTACGACCTCTTGAAAAATTCATAAGAGAACCATTATCCTTGCATCACATCCACTTTCACCAATCTTCAGGTGGTTTTGCCTGATTGTACTTGTTTTTACAGGGGATGGGTCTTTTATTATTTTGCAGTGTTCCCTCATCAATCTACAGGCAAACTTGTAAGGATTTTGTAAGAGTCCATTGGCATTCATTAGTATCGTCCCTATGTATTTTGTCTCATGCATTCATAGGCTTTGATAATTGAGATTTGTTTTGTGATTGTTCAATACTGTGAATAAATTGTTGTTCAATTGCTTGTATGCATCAAGGTCTTGTTCGCCAAGAGTCCCCTGCTGTTTTGTTTGTATTTGTTTTGAATGCATTGATTTCTTATTTAGCATTTAAACTTTGATTTGATTATACATTTGTAGTTATTAATTCAAATTTCCAAATCCCTTTGTCCGTAACAAGTCCTCTGCACATTTTAAGTCAAATTCTATGCATTCAGGTCCAGTATAAAGTCTTCTGCATGGTTGCCCAAAATGAGGTCTCTTTTGTTCAGGCTTGTTTGTTGTACTTCAAGTGAAAATTTTAAAAACAGCACTCTCGCACATATCCCCTCATTTGGGGGAATGTAAGGAGCTGGGCCCTTCCACCACGTTAACTGAGCGTGTATGGTAGGTGTCTTAGAACTCGGCGGTCGTACAAAATGTTCATCCCTAACACGCTACAAGAGTGTGTACTGGTTAGGTGTCCTCCTACCGTGCTATAAGAGCCCGTATAGGTGATTTCCGGTCCGCCGCAAACGATCGAGAAAGGGAATTTTTAGAGATCATACCTTGCATGGTATCGTTGGCGCCCGATGTCGAGGTCGAGATAGTCCCCCACCACGGCTCAGAGCATGTATAGGGCTTACCCACCTCGTCGTACCTGTAGCATACCGAATTCTGCCCCACCGTGCACAAGAGCGCGTATAGGGGATCCGATGGCGCGCCGAGGGCGGGGTTTAAGTCAAAAATTTAAATACCTGGGGGAAGTCGGCGACTGCGGCAAAATGTCGTCAAGGATCGAAGGTAAGAGGGGGTCCTTCGATTTTTCCCCTTTTTTAATTAATTAAATTCATTAATAAATTATTTTTATAAGCTATTTATTAATTATAGTTAATTAAAGTTTATTAAATTTAATTAAATTCATTAGTTACTTATTATCCATAATTATTATAACTTAAGTTTAATAATTTTAATAATATTATAATTATTTAAAAATTAATTATAATAATTAATCTTATAAATTATAATTAATTAAAGTTAATTCTACTAAAATTAGTTATAATTAATCAAATTAATTATAAATAATTCAATTAAAAGGTAAATAAATTAATTATAATAATTATAATTAATTAAAAAATAATAAATAATAATTAAATTAGTATTAATTTAAAAATAATTAATAATTAAATATTTATTTTATATATATATATATATATATATATATAAGATCCCTAGTGCCACGGCGGATTGACGGAATTTGGCCGGAGTACGCGCGAAAAGGGGATGGCATTACTTTCACAGCGACGAGCGTCCCCGTGCTTGCTCCGATCAGACACGAAGGGAAGGTTCGTCGAAGGGGCAAAGTCGTGCGCCACAAGGAGCGCAGAAACGACGAGCTCCGGTTCCCGTACTTCCCTGATTCCAAATGCCGTAACTTCCGGATCGGTGGAAGGGAAAGTTCGTCGAATAGCTTACGTAAACATTCACCGGAGGGAGAAGCGGCGGAAGGGAGTTACCCTCACCAGTCAGCGAGTCCCGTTGTTAACTTCGACCGAGATGTCGTAACTTCCGATCAGCTCGAAGGGAAATCGAAGCGAGAGAGTAGGAGAGAGAGCAATCGGGAGTCCAGAAGCCGAACGACAAGCGGGCGGTCTCGTTTCTTCGACCATTTAAAAGACGCGATCGATATCGTGCCAGACGACGTGCGAAGGATGCGACATCGATCGTGCCCACGACATGCGAAGGTATGGAGCACGACAAGGTTATGTGATTTGATTTTTTTTTTTTTTTTGGGAGAGAAATGGGTCAACAGTTAGGACTCCCAGGGAGAAGAAGTAGGAGGAATGGGGAAATTTCAAGCAGCTAACAAATAAGGAGATGCATGAAGAAGAGTGCTAAGGGGTTGTAATTCAATGTGCTATGAGAAGTATAATGCCAGGGCAATCGGTGCAGAGACCCCCGAACAAACTTCAAAGTTCTCACGCGGTCTGTGATGACGAGGAAACTGAGGGAGGTAAGGGGGATTAGAGGAGATGAAGGAGAAGCTGCATTTTGATTTGGTCGAGGTTTCCCTGAACTCGTGGTATGATTTCACTACGAATCATACCATGAAGGTGAAGGGGGAGATTGATGTGTGGCTACCCACAATTTCATTTTCACCTCAGGTCGTTCGACCAATTAGGAGTGAGATTAGTGGATACCAGTTGTTAAATGGGGTGATGATGGATACGGAGAAAGATGGAGAAGGGCCAGGGGGATCTGTAGAGGAAGTGTTACTAACTATCCAGGGGATTCAAAGGAGGGACGATTTTCTTCCACTGGAGTTGAGGAAGTAATAAATGTATCTAGGGAATAAAGTGGCTGCAGACACTGGGGAGACCAAGGTTACATGTGAGGAGGGGCATCACGATGAAGTTGTGTTGATGGAGGAAGATAGTGATCAAAGAGAATGTATGGCTATCCCAAATCCCAAGATTCACTTAAATTATGGTGAAGGAACATTATCAGTCAGTGGGTGGAGGCATCAGTTCACATTCCATATTTTGCT
This sequence comes from Dendrobium catenatum, assembly GCF_001605985.2. Lineage (NCBI taxonomy): Eukaryota > Viridiplantae > Streptophyta > Magnoliopsida > Asparagales > Orchidaceae > Dendrobium > Dendrobium catenatum. The sequence continues at coordinate 64,627 of NW_021318753.1, forward strand.
TCAAAGAGTTTCATGGGAGTGCCAGTTAATGGGCACTCAGGGGTAAAGGAAGATCTACAGAAGGTTTAGCCTCAGGAGTTGTACTGGAATGAAATCTAAGGATGTGTCGAGGAGAATGGTGTCCGATGTGAGTTATGTCCGAGAAAACAAGTATATGACATGTCTCCAGGAGGATTACTACAGCCATTGGCTTTTACCCAGGACGAGTTTGCGAGGAGATACTAATGGATTTCATAGATGGGTTGCCCGTTCAGAAGGTTTTCACGGTGATCTTGGTAGTAGTAGGATAAATTGAGCAAGTATGCTCACTTCAATTCCCCTATGACATCCCTATGCTTCCGTTCATTCCCCTATAACATCCCTACATGATTGTGACAGGAGCATCAACTTTCATCAAAGAGGTTGTTAACTGCATGGGGTACCAATAGGCGATAGTTATCCAAACAGAGATAAGGTGTTCCTCAGCCATTTTAGGAGAGAGCTATTCAAATTGCAAGGAACAGTAAAGTGTTGAAAAGAAAGCACCCACATACGGATGGCCAAACAAAGGTAATTAACAGGAGCTTGGAGACCTACCTCAGATGCTTTGTGTCGGAGACACCCAAGCTATGAGCCAAGTGGCTATCATGGGCCAAGTATTGGTACAACACTTCTTACTATTCTGCTTCTCAAATGACCCCATTCTGTTGTACGGAATATATCCTCCTTAATTGGTGCACTTTGGAAGTAGTAATACTCTAGTTTCTTCAGTGGAGTATTTGGAGGAGAGGGACAGAGTATTAAAGTTAAAGAGACATCTTTTGAGAGCTCAATAGATTATGAAAAAACAAGCTGATGGACACAAGAGGGGCATCCAGTTCGAAGTAGAGGAGAGGTTGTTCTTGAAGCTTCGACCAAACCGACATAAGACAGTAGCCAACAGGAGGAATAAGAAGCTGGCTCCAAGGTACTTTGGGCCTTATGAAGTGTTAAAGAAGGAAGGAGCAGTAGCATATCGGCTGAAATTGCCACCAATGGTGACTGTACATTCGGTTTTTCATTTATCTCAGTTGAGAAGAGCCATTGGTAATTATACGGCCAGGTACAAGTTACCGGTGACACTTACTAAGGAGTTGGAGGTGATTCTGGAACCCTTAGAGCTGATAGGGGTTCGCCAGAAAGAAGATGAAACTAAGAAAGTGCTGATCAAGTGAAAGAACCTCCCTAACTACGATGCCACGTTTTCCCCCCTTGGCAGTTGTCCCTTCGATCCCTATTTGCAGCATTTTTGATGAGTTTTTATTAGCTGGATATGTTGTGTTTTACCTACCGCCATTTGTTACTCCTCCCCCTTTTTCTTCCCTATAAATAGGGGTTATTTTCCCACTGGTTTTGGACAGTTTTTGTAAAGTATTAGCATACAAACCTGCAGGTTTTTCTACCTTGCGAGCTAGCCTCCTTCCCCTTTCCCTCTACTACTTTGTCTCGGTTTTCTACCTCTTCTTCTCTCTCCAAGGTTCCCGCCCCATCTGTATCCTTCTTCTCTTGTAAGATTAGTTGTGTTTGCTGCCACGTTTTGTTGGTATTTGTTGGAGGAGCGTGAACTTGTGTCGGATCATTTTTGTGGTAAATATCGGGTTAGATCTTACCTTTGAGCACCTTACCTAATTTTTCAAGCTTTGCATGTGAGGTGACCTTTTGTTGGTTGTTCTGAGGGTAGCCTTACTTACATTTTCCTAAGTGTTTCTCCCTTCAGATTTCGTAAGCTACTTTCTAAAACTTGTTTTTACTTTTAGTTTTTTAAAATGTGGATGTTTATGCTTTACTGAAACGAAGAATTTTCTAATTGTTTTCCTAAGTGTTCTCCATAAAATATTTAAAAACTTAGGTTGCATCAAAGGACCAATACAATAGCAAAAGAAACCAAGTACTAGTGATGGAGACAAAGGCAAGTGACAAAGTTGCATGTTGAGACAAGACTCAAGAGTGTGTTGTAACACATCTCTATTGTTCTCTCTTCTTTTTAATCTATCTTAATAAACCTCGACTGAACTAAACCAAAATCCACCGACAAGCACTTCTCTAACATGCTATCACACTCAACAGCAAGCAACACATGCTCCATAACCAATGAACACAATAGACCAAAGTAAAGTGCCCTTGATTGTGCGTAGAGCTTGGCATTTGAAGCAAAATTTAAACAAAATTGAACTAGATTTGACAAAGCGGGGAAATTGAATTCAAGGTACATATGACCATTGGAAATAATTGAAAAGGATTGTTGAAGTTTCTTAAATATTAGCATTGCTAACAGACATATTTGTTGTACGTAATATTTTTTGTATGTAAATGCTCAAAAAATATGTCACAAATGTAAATCAAGAAGTAACACAAAATAAAAATACTAAGAAATCATAAATAACATTAAATTTTGATGTTAATATTAAGAAATAGACAGATTCCTTAAAATAAGAGTGAAATGGAGGCATAAGATAAAATGAAGGCAACTTGGTAAATAAAGATTGATATGAGACAAAAGTTCATTTGTTTGATAGATTATTAAGAGAAAAAAAATATTGAGGACGAAATTCTAATAAAGTATAAAGAATCATAAAACTAAAATATATTTAGGTTAACATGCAAAGGTAAAATAAAAAATGGAATTTAAAATTTTTCTCTTAATTTTCATAACTCATAAAATTATTAATTTTTTTTTATAAAATTCTTTATTTTTTCAAATCATATATATCATAATAATATATATTATATTATATTTGTGTGTGTGTGTGTGTGTCGGATTACATCCCCGTGCCCTATAAGCAAGGTGCTTCACTTCAAAATTTGTACCACTAGTGGATAAGGTGGAGTTTGAAAAAGAGTATTGTGAATTTCGCTTTCCAAAATGGTTGTACAATTTTTGTAACAGGTTAAATTTAAATTTATCTTCCTTTTACTCAACATTTTGATTTGTTAACTCTTGGACACTGGCACACTTATCAGAGCACATACATATATTTAATTTTGAAAATCATTATAATTATTTGATAAATGTTTCATCATTAGGGCCTTAATATAGTATACCTTTGGCTCAAAGCATCTACAAGCTTATTAATTTGCAAAGGATCTAACAAAGAATCTAGACCAAGTTCAGAAATTGGAGACACCGCTTCCAGATCTTGGAGCAAGTAAACTCTAGCAAAACATCTCCTATTAATAAAAGAAAACTCTAAACCAGATTCTGGATCCATGAATATTTTTTGAGAATCTTCATCGCTAACCACAAACCTCTTGTACTTATTCATGACCACGCTTTTGATATAAATAGCACAAGTCATTCCAAACTAGAGAGTCAAGGCAAATCCCGATACTCCTATCCTTATAGAGTGCAGCAACAATGGTCTTTCCAATGAGAGATGATTTGAGTTCGGATTGGGTGACGCCCGTGGATGAACTTAGTATTGTCGCTCTCCATGCTACCTGCCTCCGAAAGCCCCAGCATCATTGATTTGCTTTCATCCTAATTCTCAAGCTTGCTTAAGCCCACGATGTAGTCATTATGAGAGAGAAACGAGTTGTTGTCACAAGCATAGGAGGAGGGCTTCAACTTCGGTATTGTGGAAAAGAGTGAAAGTGAGTGGATGTAGAGTTGTGTGAAGAAAAAATGAGGGGCCAAGTTTGAGAAAGAGAGGGAGAGTACATAAGAGGGTGTGTGATGGTCTTTTGTTTGCCAAGTTAGAGGAGTAGAATGTGAGAGCTGAGGTGCGAGAGTGCATAGGACTGAAGTAGACAAGTGTTCTTAACGGCATCTTTTTTTTTCTTTTTTTTTTATTGCACGGGAGAGTACTTATGGTCCTAAGGATAACAAGCGAGATATGCAACAGGATTACAAACTTTACGTCCGACTTCCGTTCCCGCCTGGTTTACTCGAGCTTATCGGGCCAGATCGTGACACATATGTCATGCCATGTGCTGCAATTTTCTAGCAACTAATCCTATGATTTCCCTATGTACGGTTACTAGAGTAGTTACTATAGCTCATCCAAATGGTATTTTGTTCCACGTCTCAAGGAACTGCAACTCTGACAGCTTTCTACCATGCCTTTTGTTTACGGTACTTCAGTTAGTGGTTATTCTCTCCGTTGGTAATGTTGTCTTATAATGTTTTTCAATGGCTCTACTTTTAGTTACTTCCAAGAATTCTTTAATTTTATAACTAGACTCAGCGAGATATCCTTTTAGGTGGTTGCTGTAAGATAGGTGGAATCTACTATATTTTTTTAGATTATAATAAGGAATAGGAGCATATAAAGAAACATTTTGATGTTGAAAAAAATAACTTTGTTTTAAATATGTAAATTCTTCTCCGTCCAAATTTACCCTTCAATCAAGTGACTCTTGAAATTCCTAAAGAGGTTTATCTCATTGAAAAATCATGGGCTTGATTTTTCTAATGACTTCTTCCACTTGTCTTCCTTCCCTCCCCTCCATCATCTTTTCATCACTTTTCTCATTATTGGTTTTGAAAGAGAGAGAGAGTTTTATCAAATTTGTTACAATATGAATTTCTTTGTTGCATAAGATTTCATTCGTGTGTATGACTTTTGTAACAAATAATTTTCTACTCATAATTTCTAGTAGAAAGCCATAAACCTTTCATCTATCAATTTTTTAGTTTTCTTCAAAGGTAGTAAATAGTTATTTCAAATTAATAGCTTGTCTTGTAAATTTTGCATGTTTGAAGCATTGTTTCCAACATTGCGTATCAGATCTACATTAGAAACTCTAAACCCTAAGACATCTTACATGAACATATTAGTGCAAGTATCCAGTAAATATATAAATATATATATATATAATAATAAACGTTTTACAGTAGCATTAGCATGAAATGATCAACCAATGTTCTTACAAATAACACAATGTATGCAAGTAATCTTAGATATTATCCAAACAAGGCTAAATTTAGCTCATTTTCCTATTTTATTTTAAAAAAAAAAAAGAAGTAATAGAAACTTAGAAGTTACTAAATTGGCTTAACAATCTTTCATCCTCAATAAAACTTTCAAGCTCAGGTCCCGAAAGATAAAAGATATTGACGAATTATACGTCATTAGTAATTTAAGATACATTTGTCAAAGTTGAAGAGATGTTTCAGCCACAACATTAAAAGTTCACTTGCCTTGTCGCATCAAACCTGAAGCTCCTACGCAATTTCATTTCAACCTTAGAAGAATGAAAGTTTAGAAATCCACAATTCAAAGTCTACAGCAACCGGCATTATGAGGAGCTTTTTCTGCTACCATTAACACACATTTTTTTCAGACAATGAATTTTGGTTTTTAATTTAATGACAAATAATTTGGCCTTCTATTGTGGGACATAAGGAAAGGAAATTACTCTCAGCTCCCAGGCTATTACCTGTTCAGAAAATAGAACAAAAGCCTTTGGAAAAGAAACAGTGGATCAGGAGATGAAAAAGGAATGATTTATCCAGTCAAACCAAAGCATACATGTACCTGTAAGCTCCAAACAGGTCATTGTAAAAGTCAAAATCAATAGAAACTTTCCTTGGCATCCAAAGGAGCGTTCTTCTTATAAACGAAATGGAGAAGGAAAGCATATGGCTGTAAAATATCAGCAATATAGTCAATGTGGCAAGCAATGAGATTAAGGTAAGACGAGTATGCGCATAACCATCAGAAGGGCATACTTTTCTCATACTTGTGGGGTATTCATTGGTGAATATGTTAAAGAACGCCATTTAAAATTAACGCGCTGCAAAAGGTTAATTACATTTAACCAAGCTTAATGAACGATTTGATGAGGTTAAGGGTGAGGTGGGGAAATCAATTAGAGAACTTCCGTTAAAGAATACCTGATCGTTCAGCAAAGGACAGAAAATGGCGGCAAGGACCCATCAAGAATACGCCCACAGGAAACAGCGACATACATTTGCCTGAAGATAACTAAGCCATCAAAAAAGAAGGAAGAATGACGCAAGCGACAAAAAAGGCATTAAAACATATCCTACATTTTCCCATACGAGTAAAGCAAGCAATCCATCAAACCAAGAATATGGAGGCCACCTTTGGCTAATATAAAAATAAATAGCATTAGTTATAGGAAGTATGATGCATACTGTCATAAAATCTTATGCCTAATTAAAAAATGATAAGAAAATTCAGGACAAAAGTGGTGTTTATCTAATAATAATATAAAAGTCCCTGCTAGATAACATCAAACCAACAAACTCCTCATGGCTTCCCAAATGTTAATGAGAAATTGAGATAAAGTGTCGTCATATTAAGCACCTAACTAGTCATTTTTTGTAGGATCAAGGACACATACAATGGTTCCACATGCTGGCAAGATTTTAGGGAGGTTTCAATAATGTAGCAATTTATCTTTGTTGTAGAAACAGCAGTAGCTTTTGTGATAGACTTTGACTCACAAAGTTGAAATAACCATATAAACACTAGGCCCTCTAATCATCCTTCAAGAACGAACATATTATTGTGGTTGCAAGGAGCTATCTCTGCAAATTAAATTTTATCTTATAAAATATAAAAGGTTGAAATTGACACAAAGATTAAAGATCTTAAGCGAGTGTCAAATAAAAAAAAAGAAATAAAAAAAAATTTTGGTTCAGCACAATAACAATGACAGGATAAACTCATTTTCCACTTTTCCTGCATAGTACTTCTCATCACATTAATATTGGACTAATGTCACTACTAAATTTACTTCATAATGAACAATAACAACATCTAAGTGCAAGTTATATTCTTAGGCTCACATGGAGTAGAGAGAGGCCAAATAGGATATATGAATTATTTTACTTTTTTCTATCATTGTGGGGCCCGATTTAAGAATCAAAATGCGCATCTAAAAATCTTAGATAAAATGAATAATTGTCACTTGGAAATGTTATAATTTATCTATCCAATGTGAATCTTGAATTTGAAGGATCATAAAGTAATCTATCATATACGTATAATACAAAGCCTAAAGATAATGATATATATCTATCTGGAGCGTCTATACTACAGCCAGTCACATCGAGAAGCGCGATTACATTCCTGAGCAATAGACATTTCTGTGATCTCGCTAACTGAGGTCCTTCACTTCGAGTAGTACTTTCAAAGGGTTGTCGATGCTTTTCGAGCAATCGGCCTTCTTGTTTAGTGTACTGTTTGGTAGTGATCGTAGATCTACAATTAGATGGATTTACGATACATGTATCATTCTATCCTGTATGCGCGCGAGATTCAAAAACCTTTTTTTTCTCTCAATTGCTGGAAGAAGATTAATCTAATTCAATTTAAAATTTAAATGCTCTGAAAATATGTGGCTGAATTTTATTTTCATTTGCTGTTTTTTTTTTTTTATTTTTTGGCGGCCAATCAGAGCTGAATTAAAAGATAGAAGCCACTGGAAACCCTACTTGATATTGACATGTTTTTTAATTAATATGTTCGCTGATTTGTTTTTTTCATGCTGTAGGTTATCCATAATCCAAGTATTGTTTTCTACAAAATAGCAACCATCGAACTTGCATTCTACTAATCAATGTTACATCGATATTGACATTTTTGAACAAACAGACCCGAGTACGTCAAAACATGTGAGCGCCTAATAATAACTGATCGCCTAAAGGTCATATCCTCTCCACTAGATTTTACTACTAAAAAATTACGACTACATAACTTCGGTTTTAGATCTCTCAAACAAAAACTTTAGATTCTAAAGTTTTGACCTTCTAAATACATATCAAGTTTTCTTTCAACACCCTCTCTAGTTTTATCAACAAGAAGAATATCATTAGGCAAAAAGCATACGCCATAAGTAAAAACCTCTTGCAAATGTCCATAGAGCATCCATGACAAGCAACAAAAAGATATGAGCTTAAGTTTGATCATAAATGAGATTAATGAAATTTTAATTATTAGCAAATGTGAACTTCTAATTCTTTGAAGGAAACCCGACTGTCGATAATTTTAATTTTATATAAGGATTATTTTCTTTTTAATACTTTAGAAAAGTCCTGTCAAAAACATTATTACGACCACCGGAGGTGACAAATGTAATCACTTAATGAAAAAAACTTATAGCTAAATAACAAAAGAAAATTAAGAAAATTATAGCCTGTAAACATCATGTTAACCTGTAATCAAATACAAAAAAAAGGGGAAAGGTCGTGCATTCCTGTCCGGCCACGTTACTCAATCTCTACGCCCACGACCTACGCACGTCGAAGTCACTTCACCCCACGATCTCACTCGGGTCGTTAAAATGAGCGCATAGGCTCTCATTCGCGGCTGCTTCTTCTCTGGATCTCCCGAATTCGCTCGCTTTCTCTCCAGCTCTCTTTCTCTCATTCGACGACTTTCTCTTCCGGTCGGGGCGGAAGTTACGACAATTTGATCGGAAGCAACAGGGGAGCTCGCCTGCCGTGAAGGGAACTTCTTCCCTCCCGCTGCTTCGTCAGGCGTCGTCCGACCCCGCTCCCTCAAGGTCGCTCGACTTCGCTCACTCGACGGTCTTCCCCTGTCTAATCGGAAGTAGCGACGGGATTCGCTCGCCGTGAAGATAACTTTCTACCTTGCGTCGCTTCTTCGCCTCCTCCCTAGCCGATCGACTTTGCTCCTTCTACGGCTTTCCCTTGCCGTCGGCTCGGAAGTCACGACATTTTGATCCCGAAGCAACAACAGGAGCTCGCCGGCTGCAGAGATAACTTTCTCCCTTTCGAGCGGCTTCTCCGACCCTTCGTGGCTGGTCGACTACGCTCCATCGACGACCTCACCTTCCTGTTGGATCGGAAACACGACTGGAGCTCGCTCTGTGTGAGGGTAACTTTCTACCTCTCACGCGCCTCTCGGCCAAATTCCGTAAATCTCCCGAACAGAGAGAGTGGGGAAGGAGAAATGTATTTTATTTTAATTAATTTTTTTAATTGTAATTATTTTAATTAATTTCAATTAATTATAGTTATTATTTTTAATTAATTAT
>NW_021318753.1:73714-77817 GCF_001605985.2 Dendrobium catenatum
TCACAGTCGCATTAATAGAAGCACTTGATTTCAAATTTGTATATCTAACAGCGCTGGGTTGAACATCATATCCTGAAGTATGACAATGCAACAAGCATCAATGTTGTATTCAAACTTGGTTATGTCTGAAGACATGAAATATTGCTACACCAAAAAATGGTTGTCTGAAGACATGAAATATTGCTAGACTAAAAAAAGTTCTCTTTTCATAATAGACAACAACGCCATCCCTGCTATTGATATTAAGGGCAGTGACAACGATAATAAAAGCTTCTTTTGATACTCTTCAAAGGGATTCTGTAGTTCACTATGCTTGTAACAGGAAGTATCAAATACCTTAAAAGAGGTTCCCTTAGATTTAGCATCGGAACAAATCAGGAGAAACAACTGGTTCATTCAGAGCAATTGGATGGAACATTGATGTTGTCATATTAGGTGAAGCAGTTTCCGCAGAGAGTACAGAACAAGCTTTAGGAGAAACAAAAGATGGAAAAGCTATGTGAGCATAGATTGTTTTTCCCTTCAAAAATGATGCATGTGATATCGTGCCCTTCAAGAAGCAAACAGAGGACTGAATTGATCTTACCCCCATAAATACTTTTATGAAGGAGCACCAGTTGGGAATCCTAGCTGAGGTTGTCGGTGGGCTGATCAGCGTTTGATTGTTGGGGTATGATTCTTAGTTGCAGTAGTTTGGAGAGGCGTGGCATGCGGGAGGGGAAGAGGTTGTGTTGTGAGGGAGATTAGGGAACTAAGAAAGTGTTAGGATGTACAATGGAGTGGAGTTCGGGAGATGGTGGAGTAAGGAAGGTAGCATTTTCCATTCTTTTTTTCATTGGAAAGTGATATGTAATGATATGTTGTAAGTGTGTGGTGCCTAGTGAAGTTTATGTGAAGAGGTGAGGTGGTGTTAGAAAGGCATATTGAGTAGTTTTTGTGTGAGGTACTTGTGGCATTTTAGTTAAGAGGTGAAGTTTTGGAGTTTTTGCCAAAGGAGAGCGCAACAAGCAAGGTTCAGGACTACGTAATTGTCTGAGTATGATTTCATGGAATGTGAGTGAGAAGTGTGAACTTTGCTTCTTTTTAATGATAATAAAAGGGAAAATTCTAGTTATATGAGGAAAATACTTCTAATTTAGATTTTTTTCTCATTTAACATAAAACTGCCATTTATTAGCTCAACATTAGCCAACGCGAAAAGCATGAAAGTTTTGAAGGATTGAGTTGGCTTTCCAATGATATGCAAATCGCATGATTCTGACTACAATGGGGGTTCAGCCTCAAATAATGAGCTCTCCACAAAATTTTAATTTCTCGTGCATTGGTTCATTTTTTCTTGTTATCGTGTAGTGAGTTTAGTGATGCAATGTCCATCTTTGGGTAGTTGTGATGTTTCAGATACGTTGGCGTAGTCCGTCTTGTAAAAGAAGATGACTTTTAAGGGTTGTTTGATACACAATACATTTTGAGCCATATGTCATTTTTGACATGCTCAATTGGATTGGATTGATGTGGGATTAGTTATTAAGGTCAACCGATCGTATCATATGCCAATTTTTTTGAAGTTAAATATTCAAAATCTGGCCAACTGCACAAGTTTAGAAAAATGATAAGACAAGTTTGTCAACTCCATCAATTAAAAAATCTTTAAAAAATTTACTAAATCATCTTATAAAGTGGCTCAAACTGACTAATGTGTTGCTATTGCGCCATAAATTGGATTTTGAAGGTAAAATTGGTGATGAAGATATTTTATCAATAATCTAACCTCTTATTGAGCTTGAACTTAACATTGGTGCAAAAAATTTGTTGAGCCGAGCCCGAGCCCGAGCCCGAGCCCGAGCCCCGAGCCCGAGCCCGAGCCCGAGCCCGAGCCCGAGCCCGAGCCCCGAAGCCCAGCCCGAGCCCGAGCCGAGCCCGAGCCGAGCCCGGCCTGAGCCCGAGCCCGAGCCCGAGCCGAGCCCGAGCCCGACCCGAGCCGAGCCCGAGCCCGAGCCCGAGCCCGAGCCCGGAGCCCGAGCCGAGCCCGAGCCCAGCCGAGCGCCGAGCCGAGCCGAGCCCGAGCCCCGAGCCCGAGCCGATGCCACGAGCCGAGCCTCGAGCCGAGCCCGAGCCGACGGCCCGAGCCAGCCGAGCCGAGCCCGCGAGCCCGAGCCCGACCGAGCCGAGCCCGAGCCCGAGCCCGAGCCCGAGCCGAGCCGGCGAGCCGGACCGAGCCGAGCCCGAGGCCCGGCAGCCGAGCCCGAGCCCGAGCCCGAGCCGAGCCCGAGCCAGCCGAGCCCGAGCCCGAGCCCGAGCCGAGCCCGAGCCCGAGCCGAGCCAGACCCGAGCCCGAGCCCCGAGCCGAGCCCGAGCCGAAGCCGAGCCGAGCCCGAGCCCTGAGCGAGCCCGAGCCCGAGCGAGCCCGGCGAAGCCCGGGGACTAATGTTTCAGATGTTATGAGAAGTTTACTCTAGGGCACAACTATAGGGACCGAACTCTTCAGGTTCTCACTGTCTATGGTGATGAGGAAGCTGAGGAGGGAGGTGAGGAGTGAGGTAGAGAGATAGATGACAAGCATGCATCTGGATGTGGTGGTAGGTTATTCCTGAACTCAGTGGTAGGATTAGCATATAATAATACATGAAAGTGAAAGGGAAATAACAGACATGATGGTGGTGGTGTTGATTGAGAGTGGGGCTACCCACAATTTCTTTCCAATTCATGTTGTAAACAATTGGGTCTGAATTTTGTAGATACAGGATGTTATGGATGTATGATGGGTATAAGGGAAAGGTGGAGATGGGCTGGGATCTTGTAGAGGAGTAGTTTTGACCATACAGGGGTTTAGGTGAGGGAGAATTTTCTCCCATTGAAGTTAGTGAGAACTGATGTCATTTTGGAGATGAGGTGGTTTGCAGACCTGGGAGACGCCAAGTTCCACTTGAAGGAAACTACGAGCATGCTATCATCTTGAAGGAAATAGTCTCATTTATCAGTGTTCATCCGTATCGTTATACTCAAATCTAGAAGGATGAGTTCGAGAGATTGATCAGGGAGATGTTGGATGCAGGGATCATTTGAACTAGTGTCAGTTTATTTCTTTAGTCTAATGTTATTAGTCAAGTGCTTCAGTAGTAGTTTCTTTGTTTCACCTTGAGGACAAATGTGGCATTTTGGAAGGGGAACATTGATAGACCGCCAAATTTGATTGGGATGAATTAGAAATTTCCTAATTAGAGGGAGTTGTTTATGAAGTTTTTTAATCAAAAAAGAATTAATTAGGAGATTTTTCTATTGAAGAGAGCATATTATAGGGGATAATTTAGAGGGGATTAATTAGAAAATGTTTTCTAATTGAAGAGGACATATTTGGGACTAATTTGGGCGGGATTAATTAGAAAATTGATGCAGCCAAAATTTCAATTTATCCTCTTATTGGATATTTATTGGTGGGCTATTTTTCTCTATTCGGCTTGACCCATTTATCCTTGGCGGCTTGGTGTTTGGAGGTCTCGATTGATGGTTTTCTTGGTTGTTGGGATCCTGACCTGCTCGGTTCATGGGCTGGCCGTGCCTCTTCTTGTGATTTTTCCCATAAATACGATGTTGGTGTTCCTGGCTGGGCCGATCGTGCCTTTCCCTTGGTGTCTATTGGAATTCCTGGCTGTTTGGTTTCTGGGCTGGCTGTTTGGATACATGGCTGCCTGGTTCATTGGCTGGCTGTGCCTTGTTCTTTGGGTTTCTTTTCCTGTTTTGATTGGAAGCTTGGGTGGCACTTGTAGGAGGTTGTTTGGATTTCTTTTCCTCTATTTAAGGGGCTATTTGCTGCTATTTGAGAGAGTGTTATGCGAAGAATTTTTGGAAAATGAATCCTTTGGGTTTTCAATAGCTTGCGAGCTGTCCTTTTCAACCTCCTTATCCTTAAACTTCATCTTGGAGTTCTATCTTCTTTTTCTCACCATGGTACCATTCCATTTGAATCTTTCTTCTCAAACTTTGAAAACTTGTAAGGTGTCTTTGAGTAGTGTCGTTGTGTCGTGTTACATTTAAATTGTTTGTTGTTGTTTGTGGTTGTTATCCATTTTATTTCAAGCTGTAAGGTGTGTCTTTATTTATAAGAG
>NW_021318753.1:77917-79093 GCF_001605985.2 Dendrobium catenatum
GTGTAAGTGAATAGTATTAATTAATAACTAATAATTTTAAAATTATAAAATAAAAGAAATATTATTTAAGAAAATTACATCATAAATAATACTACTTTATTTAATATCGCTTTAATTTATTAATATAAAATATTTTTGAATGCTATATATAATATATCTTGTCAAATACGAGACCCGGCTTTCTCCCGGCTTCCGTCAAATTCCCGAAACCCTCTCACTGAAGCCTAGAGGTCGGAGCTCGCCGGAGAAGGCTATCGACGGTAGCAGTGGCGTGTGAAGAAGAAGGGTTCGTCAGACTTGTGGATTTGCTAAATCCGGTCATTGCCAAATCCCAGATTCAAGTCAAAACGGAGGAGAAACGCGAGAATCCGTAGGATTTAAAATGGCCATCCGGTTTGGCAGGATTACGCTACATCCTGCATGAGTCCTGTGAAAATTTTGTTACCAAACCGCCCTTAAGATTTATTTATGCTGTCATTAAACCCGTAAGCGTCCTCCGAAATCCGTAACATAGAGCTTCAAACTCATGGCTGAAGCACCATCTTCCCTCCGTATTGTTCTTAGCCAGCCGTTGAAGGAGAATGCGCCCGTACATGCATCAAGCCATGGTGATCGAGACCGGGTTATCGTGAGATTCCTTGCACGCAGCCCTTCTTGATGCCATTAATTATAGTATATGTATATTTATTTGTTTTTGACCTATAAAATGTGCTTTTTTTCTTTCTTCACATTCTCCGTACTTTTTGAAAATTTCCATTTTGTGCTTTCTTTCTTTATTTTTAATCTGGAGTAAATGGATGAGATAAACCATCCTCCAGGTTTGAGAACAGCATGCATTTTTCCAATTAGACCTTACCTTGCAAATAGGAAGGTGGAAATTTTATCTTTAATTTTGCGCTAGGAGCTCAAGTGGTTGATGATAAGCAGAATGAGGGTGCAAAAGAGTGTTGGAAGTCAGTTGCGTGGTGGTGTTTCGAGGGAGTCGGGGCATTGCTTATGATTTCATACTTTTCCAGTTCACTCCATGCTAGATGTTGATATTTTTAAATTCATTTACAACTTTTGTTTAAGGTACTGTGATGGGTTTTTTTGGAATTGGGAAAAAGGGATGAATCAGCATTATTGACAATTGACTTAAGTGAAAAAAGAAGAGGGAAAAAGGTTGGCAGTGGTTGA
>NW_021318753.1:79193-79395 GCF_001605985.2 Dendrobium catenatum
TTGACTAACTCATTATAGGTTAAGTCACATACCTCTTCTTGATCTAACTGATCAAACTTTTTGGCCATCAAACACAGATTGGTGACTACCTCCTCTATTTCTATTTCTGATAAATCTGAAGCCAAGTCTGTCCAGAAAGCTCTCTATTATTGCAACCCATGACCTCGAGTTTGAGATTTTGATGATGTCAAATAATGTTTGT
>NW_021318754.1:0-4750 GCF_001605985.2 Dendrobium catenatum
CCCGAGAGGCTCAGCTAATGGAGAGAGCCAAGAGGGAGAGAGAGAAGAGCAAGCAAAAGAGAGAGAGAGATGAAGAGAAAGAAGAGAGAGAGAGAAGAGAGAGAGAGAGGGAGTGAGAATGAATGAGGCTAAGAGAGTGAAGAAGAGAGAGAGAGGGATAGAGAGAGAGAGAAAGAGAGAGTAAGAGAGAGAAGAGGGAGAGAGAGATGGATGAGAGAGATAGGGAGAGCTAGAGAGAGTGAGAGAGAGAGAGAGGAGATCAAGAAAGAGTGAATGAGAGAGGTGAGCAGGGGGACAGAGAGACGAGAGAGAATGAGTGATTGTTAGAGAGGAGAGAGAGATATGAGGAGAGAGAGCAAGAGAGAAAGAGAGAATGATGAGATAGAGAGAGAATGAGTGAGTGAGAGAGAGAGGCTAGAAGGGAGAGAGAGACATAAAGAGATATAGATGAGGCTAGAAGAGAGAGGGATGCGAGAGAGAGGAGTGAGAGAGAGAGAGAGAAAGAGAGACCCATAGAAGAGAGAGAGAGAGGGAGGTAAGGGGGAGAGAGAGAGGGAGGGGGAGAGAGAGGGGGGAGAAAGAGAGACAGCAAGAGAGAGTGAGAGAGATGGGAGAGGGGAGAAGAGAGCGAGAGAGAGCGAGGTGAGAAGAGAAAGAGAGTGAAGATGAGAGAGAGATGAGAGAGTGAGAGAGAGAGTGAGAGAAGAGAATGAGGGAGAGAGAGCACTGAGAGAGAGAGAGAGAGAGACGAAGAGGAGAGAGAGAAGAGAGAGAGAGAGTAGAGAATAGCGAGACACGGAGAGAGACGAGAGCCAGACGAGAGAAAGAGAGTCTAGAGAGAGGGGAGAAGAAGTGAGAGAGAGAGCTAAGAGAGAGTGTGTGTGTGATTGGGAGAGAGAGATGAGTGAGTGTGACGAGATCGTAGAGAGTGTGTGTGAGAGAGAGAAAGGAAGAGGAGAGACATAGAGAAAGGGGGAAAGGAGAAGCTGAGAGAGAGGGGAGAAAGAGAGATGAGAGATGGAGAGAGAGAATAGAGATAGAAGAGAAAGAGAGAGAAGCAAGAGTGAGAATGATTAGAAAGATAGAATGAGTGTAAAGAGAGATAGAGAATGAGAAGAGAGAGTTTGGATGTGAGAGAGAGAGCTAGAGAGAGGGAGAAGAGAGAGAGAGAAGAGAAAGAGAGAGAAGAATTAGTGAGAGATAGAGTGAGAGAGAGAGAGAATGAGAGGAAGAGAGTGGGATACGAGAGACAGAGAGAGTGAGTGAGAGAGAGAAGAGAAGAGCTAGAGAGGTGAGTGAGAGCCTAGAGAAAGAGGTAGAGAGAGAGTGAGTGAGAGAGAGAAAGTGAGTGAGTGAGTGAGAGAGAGAGAGAGAAAGAGAGAGGGAGAAAGGGGGAAGAGAGATGAGGGATGGGGAGAGAGAGACATGAGAAGAGAGAGAGAGAGAAAGAAGAGGAGAGTGAGAGAAGAGGGGAGCAGGGAGAGAGAGAGAGAGAGTGAGTGAGTGAAGAGAGAGAGTAGAGTGAGAGATAAGAGAGAATGAGGGAGGGGAGAGAAGGAAAGAGAGAGAGATAGTGAGGGCATAGAGACGAGAGAGATCTAGAGGCGAGTGAGACAGAGAGCTAAAGAGAGGAGAAGAAAGAGAGAGAGCTAGAGAGAGTGAGAGAGCAGAGAGAGAGACAAGAAAGAGAGAGAAGAGAGAGAGAGCGAGTGAGCAAGAGAGAGAGGAGAGAGTGCGAAGAGAGAATAGCAGTTTAGAGGAGAGAGAGAGTGAGATTGAGAGAGAGAAGATATGAGTGATGTGAGAGAGCAAGAGAGGTGTGGGTGTGTTCCAGTAAGAGAGAGAGAGGGGGAGGGAGAGGAGAGAGAGGGAGAAAGAGAGAGAGAGAGATAAAGAGCAAGAGAGAGAGCAGATGAGAATGATAGAAAGAGTGGAGAGAGAGAGAATAGAGCTAGAGAGGGGAGAGAGGGAGAGCAATGAGGAAGGGGGAGGAAGAAGAGATAGCGGAA
The DNA here is from genome assembly GCF_001605985.2 of Dendrobium catenatum. Lineage (NCBI taxonomy): Eukaryota > Viridiplantae > Streptophyta > Magnoliopsida > Asparagales > Orchidaceae > Dendrobium > Dendrobium catenatum. The sequence goes on from NW_021318754.1 coordinate 2,010, forward strand.
AGCAAAGAGGAGAGCAAGAGAGAGAGAGATATCGAGAGGGAGAGAGAGAGATCTAGAGAGAGAACGAGAGAGAGAGGAGAGGATGTAAAGAGATGAGAGAATGAGAAGAACAAGCAAAAGAGAGCAGAAAGATAGAGAGATGAGCTAGAGGAGAGAAGAGAGAAGGGGGGAGAGAGAATCAGGTAGAAGAGAGAAAGAGAGAGAGAGCTCGAGAGACGAGAGAGAAGAAAGAGAGAGAATGAGTGTAGAGAGAGAGAGGGAGAGAGGAGAGCTAGACGGGAGAGGGAGAGACAGAGAGAGGGGAAGCCCAGAGAGTAGGGGAAGGAGGAGAGAAAGAGAGAGAGAGAAAGAAAGAGGGAGAGAGAGTTGCGGAGCAGAGAGAGAGAGAAAGAGAAGAGAGAGAGTGATGAGAGAGTGAGAGGCAGATGAGAGCAAGAGAGAGCAAAGAGAGGAGAGAATGAGAGAGCAACCAAGAGCAGATAGGAGAGAGATGATGACAGAGAAAGTGTCTGTGTGTATGAGAAAGAGAGAGAGGGAAGAGAGAGAGCTAGAGGGACTAACAAAGAGAGAGAGAGCTAGAAGGAGAGAGAGATAAAGAGAGAGAGATTAGTGAGAGACGGAGAGAGAGAGAGTAAAGTGTAGTGAGAAGAGAGGGAGAGACGAGAGAGGGTGAGTGAGAGAAGAGAGAGAGGAAGGGGGTGGGAAGAGTAGAGGATGACGAATTTTTAAGAAAAGAAGAGAGAGAGCAAGAAGAGAGGGGAGAGAGAGAGAGAGAAGGGATAGATAGAGCCTAGAGGATGGAAAGAGAGAGAGCCTAGAGGGGAAGAAGAGAGAGAGCAAGAGAGAGAGAGAGAGATATGGAATGAGAGAGAGAGAGCGAGAGTGAGATTGAGAGAGAGAGAATGAGTGAGAGTGAGAGAGGAAGAGAGAGTGCATGTGTGTGTGAGTGAAGCAGAGAGAGAGAGGTGATAGACAGATGAGAGAGACAGAGACAGTCCCTTCTAAGCTCTATTCTATCCTCCTCTCTCATCTCTCTCTCTCACTCTCTCTCTCTCTCCTCTCACTCTGCTGTCTCTCCTCCTAGCTCATTCTCTCTGCTATCTCTCTCTTCTACCTTCACTACGAAAAATCCAACTCTCATCTTAACGCCCTCTCTTCACTCATTCTCCCTCTTCTTTCTCATGTCTCATTTGTCGCCCTCACTATCTCTCTCTCTCTTCTCTGCCTCTCTCTCTCTCACTCATTCCTCTCCTCTCTCTCTTCTCTCTCATCTCTCTCTCTCAATCTTTCTCTCTCTAGTCGAGCTCTCTTTCTTTGCTATCTATCACTTTCTCTTGCCTACTCTTCCTCATTCTCAAGCTCTCCTCTATCTCGCTACTTTCTCTTCTCTTGCTCTCCTCCTCACTCCTCTCTCCTCTCACTCACACTTCTCTCTCTCTCCATCTCTCTCTCTCTCCCCTCTCTCCCCCTCCTTCTCTATCTCTCCCCCCTTCCACCCTCGTCTGCTCTATCTCACTCCTCACTCTCTCCCTCTCTCACACTCACTCTCTCTCTCTCCCTCTCTTTAGCTCTCTCTCTCCCTCTATCTCTCTCACTCTCAGTCAATCAAGCTCTCTCTCTACTCCTCTCTCCTCTCTTGCTCTCTCCCTCCCTCCTCTCTACCACCCTCCCTCCTCTCTCCCCTCCCTCTCTCTCTTCTCCTTACGTCTTCCCTCTCTCGTCTAACTTCACTCACGTCTCTCTCTCTCTTCGTCACCCACTCTCTCTTCTCTCCTCTCTGTAGCTCTCTCTCTATCTATCTCTCTCTTCCCTCTAGTTTCTCTCTTCTCTCTCTCTCTTAGTCCATCAAAGCTCTCCTCTCTCGTTACTCACACATGAGACTCTCTACTCCTCTCTCTTCACTCTCTATAATACTCTATTATCTCCCTCTCTTGCTCTCTCTCTCTCTCTCCCTCCCTCTCTCACTCTTCCTCTCTCTCTCTCCCTCTCTCTCTATCTCTCTCTCGCTCTCTGTCTCTCTCTCTTACTCTCGCTCCCTCTCTCTCTCTCCCTCCCCTTATCTCTCTTACTTTCTCTCTCCCTCTCTCTCTGTCTCTCTCTCTCTCACACACACACACACACTCTCTCTCTCTCCCTCTCTCTCTCTGTCTCTCTCTCTCTCTCACACACACACACTCACTCTCTTTCTCTAGCTCTCTCTTTATCTCTCTCTTTCTTTAGCTCTCTTTCTCTCTCTCCTCTCTCTCTCTCTTTGTTGCTCCCTCTAGCTCTCTCACACTCTCTCTCTTCTTCCCCTCTAGCACTCTTTCTCTCTCTCAAGCTCTGTCACTCTCTCTCTCACTCTCTCTCTCCCTCCCATTTTCTCTCTCTCTCTAGCTCTCTCTCTCTCTCACACACACAAACTCTCTTGCTCTCTCTCTCTTACTCATTCTATCTCTCTCTAATTCTCACTCTCTCTCTCTCACACACTCACTCACTCTCTCTCTCTTACTCACACACACTCTTTCTCTCTTGCCTTCTCACTCTAACTCATTCTCTCTCTCTCTCTCAATCTCACTCTCGCTCTCTCTCTATCCTTGTCTCTCTCTCTCGCTCTCTCTGTCCCTGTCTCTCTCTCACTCTCTCTCTCTTGCTCTCTCTCTCCCCCTCTATCTCTCTCTCTTTCTATCCCTCTAGCTCTATCTCTCTCTATCTCCCTCCCTCTCTCTCTTGCTCGTTCTCTCATTCTCTCCGTATCTCAT
>NW_021318754.1:13234-17862 GCF_001605985.2 Dendrobium catenatum
GGAGTGAGAGAGACGAGAAATTTATTTGAGAGCAGAAGGGGCCAAGACAGCTGAGATTGGTGTGGTGGGCTGTGAGTAAGAGATAAAGAGAGAGAGAGGACGAGAGAGAGAGGGGAGAGAGAGAAAGCTAAGGCGACCCGAGGGAGCGAGAGAGATAGCGGAGAGAGCTAGGGGAAGGGAGAGAGACGAGAGAGGAAGGGGAGAAAAGCGGAGAGAGAGAGAGAGCAGAGAGAGAGAGAGAGCAGAGAGAGAGAGAGGAGAGAGCAGAGGGAGAGAATGGAGAGAGAGGATAGCGGAGGGAGAACAATAGTCTCTTGAGATCGAGATCCGAGAGTAAGAAGGGAGAAATAAGGAGTGAGCAAAGAGAGAGAGAGAGACAGAGAGGACGAGACCTCGAGCGAAGAGAGACTGAGAGAGAGGAGAGGGATGAGGAGAGAGCTAGAGGGACTAAGAGAGGAGAGAGAGCTAGAGGGCGAGAGAGAGATACAAGAGAAAGGGAGAGAGGAGCAAGAAGGAAAGTAAGAGAGTGAGAGAGAGCTAGACGGCTAGAGAGAGATAAAGAGAAAGGGCGGAGACGAGTGCTAGAGTTGACGGGAGAGAGAGAGTGAGAGAGAGAGAGAGGGAGGAGGGGCGGAGAGAGGAGGAGGGGAGAGAGGGGGAGAGAGAGAGCAGAGAGAGAGAACAAAGAGAGAGAGCGAAAGCAGAGAAGGAGAAAGGGAGGAGAGAGAGTGCAGTGTGACAGAAAGAGAGGAGCGCGAGAGAGTAAGAGAAAGAGAAAAGATAGCGAGATAGAGAGAAGAGAGGGAGAGAGAAAGAGAGAGAAAATGAGGGGAGAGAGGCAGGAGAAAGCAGAGAGATTGGAAAGACAGAGAGAGAGAAAGAGAGCTAGAGCAGTGGGAGAAAGAAGCAGAGCTTGAGAGAGAGAGAGAGAAGCTAGAAGAGAAACGCTAAAGAGAGTGAGAGAGAAAGAGAGCTAGCAGATAGAGAGAGAGAGACGAGAACTAGCAAGAGAGAGCTAGAGAAGAGCCAGAGAGAGAGAGCGAGTGAGCAAAGAGAGAGAGAGAAGAGCCAAGAGACGACGAGAGCACGAGACAGAGAGAACGTGAGTGAACTTGGAAACACTTGAGAGAGAGAGAATGAGTGCAGTGTGAGAGAGCAAGAGAGAGAGAGTTGTGACGAGACAGATGAGAGACAGAGCAGAGAGAGACATGAGTGCAGAGAGGAGAAAGAATTGCAGAGAGAGAGAGAGAGAAAGAGGAGAAAGAGAGACGAAAGAGATAAAGAGGAAGAATGAGGAGCATCAGAGCAGGCGGAGAGAGAGAGAGAGAGAGAGAGAGGAAGAGAGAAACAACAGCATTATAGACGAGAGATAGAATGAGGAGAGAGCTAGAGCAGAGCTGCGAGAGAGAGATTGGACGACGTGAGGGAATGAGTGAGAGCTGACGAGCGAGCAAGAGAGAGAGAGTGTGTGTATGTAGTGTGTGTGCAGAGAGAGAGAGAGAGACGAGAGAGGTGAGAGGAGAGAGCAGATAGATAAGGGAAGGGAGAGAGAGAGACGAGAATGGGAGAGAGAGAGAATGGAGTGAGAGAAAGAAGGCTAGATACGAGAGGGATAGAAAAGAGAGAGAGAGAGCCGACGGGAGTGACGAGAGAGATAAGAGAGAAGAAAGAGGAGAGCGACGAAGAGAGAGAGAGAGAGAAGAGAGATCAGGCGAGGAGAATGAAGAGAGAGAGATTGACAGAGGATAGAGAATGGACTAGTGAAGAGTTAGAGGGCAACTGAGTGTGTGTGCCTATGTGATGTGAGAAAGGAGAGCCAAGAGGAGAGGAAAAGCAGGAGGAGATATATATACTATATATATATATATAATATATATACTATATATATATATAATATTATATATATATATATATATATATATATATATAGCTGGGAGGGAGAGAGAGTGAGAGAGGAAGAGGGAAGCAGAAGTGAGCAGAGAGAAGAGAAGAGAGCAAGCAGAGAGAAAGTGAAAGAGACGAGAGTGAGAGAGAGCAAATGAGGGAGAGAGCAAGAGAGGAGAGAGAGACTGTGCTGTGAGGAGCAGGGAGGATCGACCAAGAGAGAGAGAGAGATAGAGAGAGAGATAAAGAGAGAGAGAGAGAGCTAGAGGGGGAGAGAGAGAGAGAGCCAGAGAGAGATTGGGATAGAGAGAGAGAGTGAGAAAGAGAGTGAGAGAGTGAATGAGAGAGAGTGAGAGAGCAAGAGTGTGTGTGTGTTTGTGTGAGTAAGAGAGAGATAGAGTGAGCGAGAGTGAGAATGAGATAGAGATAGAGTGAGTGAGTGAGAGAGAGAGCAAGAGTGTTTGTGTGTGTGAAGAGAGAAATAGAGCTAGTGTTTGTGTGTGAGAGAGAGAGAGAGAGGGAGAGAAAGAGAGCTAAAGAGAGAGGGAGAGAGAGAGAGAGAGCTGAATATCTGCATTTGTATTAAAAAGAAAGTAAACTAATTACAAGTAACTATAAAAAGGAATAAATCCTCTATGCCCTATCACTATCCTCCCTCAACAAAGTCAACAAAGTCGAGGGGAACTCTCTATTATTTATGTTATGGAAAATAAAACTACCATCAAGAGCAAGTCTAGCACAGAAGTGAGCCAGCGAGCAATACACCGGTCCATCAATGTAGTAATAGACTTTATTCTGACGATCATCCAAATTCTGCATCTAGCTAATGGCATTAATGGAATCTCCCTCTATGACGATTCCTTTAAGCTCAAACACCCATCCCTCTAATAACTCTTGAATAGCCTCAGCCGCCATAATCTCTGCATACATTACATCCCAATGTTCACAGCACCTTCAAGCAGCAAGAATCATTGCACAAACATGATTCCAGGCAATAATACCTAATCCAACACAATTAGAAGGTCTCAAAGAAGCGTACACATTGAATTTCAACCAAACTGGAGGGGGAGGGCTCCAAAGTTTATGGGAAGGCAGCCCCAAGGGCTGGTTGGTACCCCATTGCTCCAGAATAGGTGAACTATAAGTCTTCGGTAGTAGTGACGACACCGTTGCAGCAATCACAACACTGTTGCTTCAAATCATTTATTGCGCGCCATAGTTGATAAACAACATAACAGTACATTCTTCCCATACTCAGATTCTTATCAATCGTATTAAATATCTCCCTCATTAACTCCAATAAAGAATTAACCACAGGCATACGAAATCCCCACTTCTCAAGAGTGCTGAAAACCTGCTTCAGTTTCCCACAGCTCATAGTGAAATGATAAATATTCTCCTCCGCATTACATCCCCACGGGCACAATGGGGATTCAACCAACCCCCTACTAAACAACCACTTCGCCGTTGGAATCGCATTTCTCAGCAGTCTCCACTAGAAAAAAATTTCTCTAGGATGTAGCTTCAGTCTATGTAACTAATGAAATTGGTAATCCTCCTTATCAATCATCTCACGATAAGCCATAGCAGCCAAAGACTTCCCAACCCATGAGTAGAGGAAAAGAGAGAGAGAGAGAGAGAGAGAGAGAGAGAGAGAGAGAGAGAGAGAGAGAGAGAGAGAGAGATTGAGTGAGAGAGAGAGAGAATGAGGGATAGAGAGTAAGAGAGATAAAGAGAGACAGAGATAGCAAGAGCAAGAGTTAGCATGATAGAGAGAGATAATGACTGAGAGAGAGAAAGAGAGAGAGAGAGCGAGAGAGAGAGTGAGATAGCGAGAGCGATAGTGAGAAAGAGAAAGAAAGAGAATGAGAGAGAGAGAGAGAGCAAGAGAGAGTTGGTGTGTGTGACAGTAAGAGAGAGAGAGAGGGAGAATGATGGAGAGAAAGTAAGGAGGGAGAGAATGATATGGAGAGAGAAAGCGAGAGAGAGAGGGAGAGAGAGTGAGTAAGAGAGAGAGAGAGAGTTAGAGGGATAGAAAGAGAGAAAGAGAGGAGAGAGAGAGAGAGCTAGAGAGAGGGAGAGAGCTAGAGTGAAAGAGAGAGAGAGAGAGAGAGCTAGAAAGAGAGAGCTAGAGAGAGAGGGAGAGAGGGGAAGAGAGAGAGGGATGGGAAGAGAGAGAGAAAGAGAGAGAGAGAATGAGAGAGAGAGCTAGAGGAAGAGAAAGAGAGAGAGACAGAGAGAGCATGAGTGAGAGAGAGAGAATGAGGGACAGAGAGCAAGAGTGAGAATGAGAGAGAGCGAGAGGGAGAATGAGTGAGACAGGCAGAGAGAGAGGAAGCGAGAGAGAAAGAGTGGGAGCAAGAGTGATAGTAAGAATGAGAGAGAGAGAGAGAGAATGAGTGAGAGAGAGAGAGTAAGAGAGAGTTGGTGTGTGTGAGAGTAGGAGAGAGGGGGGAGAGAGAGAGAGTGCTAGAGAGAGAGGGAGAGAGAGAGACAGAGTGTGTGAGAGAGAGAGTGATAGAATGAGAGAGAGAGTGATAGAATGAGAGAGAGAGCTAGGGGAAGGAAGAGGAAGAGAGAGAGAGAGAGAGAGAGGATGAGAGAGAGAGAAGAGAGAATGAAGGAGGGAAATTAAGAGAGAGAGCGAGAGAGAGAGAGAATGATAGGGAGAGAGATAAAATGATTGGGAGAGAGAGAGAGAGCGAGAGAGAGAGGGAGAGAGAAAGAGAGAGAGCAAGAGAGAG
>NW_021318754.1:17962-24774 GCF_001605985.2 Dendrobium catenatum
TGGACGACTACTGTGGATGGACTGGGCAGCGGATCAATAGTAACAAGTCGGCTATTCTGTTCAGCAAAGTGGTGCATTCTACATCTAAACACCGTTTAGCTCGTCTTGCCGGCTACCGAAAAGTTGAGGAAATGGACTACCTTGGGGTTAAACTTGCTATGCGCAGACTGACGAAGGCGGATTTTGGACCACTACTGTTGAAGTTGCACAACTATATACTGTCTTGGGGGACGAGACAGTTATCGCTGGCTGGTAGAATCACTATGATTAACTCTGTGATGCTCCCATTGTCGACTTTTGCTGTGACCCATATGCTAGTCCCACAGGGGGTTCTTGCCGAGGTGGAGAAACTCTGTCGCCGGTTTCTTTGGGAGAATGATTCGAACCACAAGAGCTTGCACTATGCTGCATGGGGAAACCTTACAAGACCGACGTGCTTGGGAGGGCTCGGTTTCCATGCTAGCCGGAACTGGACTGGCCCTTTGCGGGCAAGAATCACCTGGGATTTTATATGTAAGCCTACGGGTCTTTTTCAAAGGTGTATGAGACAGGATTGGCTGTGGAGACAGGATCGGAACCGAGGGGATTCTAGCGGCTGGAAGATCATACGCAATGGGGCCGACAGTTTGACGAATTGCGTCCGCTGGAAGGTGGCCAATGGGGTGGATATTGATGTTCTAAACCATGGGTGGATTCTGGAAATCCACATTTCGTCATGGCCTACTTACTGTAACATTGAGGCCATAGAGGGCTGTTCGGTTGGAGAATTCATCACTCCGGGGAGGGTATGGAATCGCCCAAAGCTGCTGCAATGCTTTGGGATATCTCTTGTTGAAAGGATTTGCGCCGTGCGGATATGGGAGGAGATTGACCGTGACTCGCTGGAACTTATCAAATGCTCGGTGGGATCCTCTGTGTTGTCTATATGTTATAACTCACTGTTCCAGTATGAAATTGACCCCGCGTATGTTTTTTTTAAACTGGGTCTTCGACCCCGGGAGCGCATTTTTTGGTGGCGGGTGTCAAAGGACCTGATTCCCACTCTTTCTTGGCTGCATAGACGTGGATTGGGAGCTGTCATTCTTTGCCCAATGGGCTGTAATCAAACTGAGGATCTAGACCATATTACCAACCAATGTCATCAACTCCGGAGTCTGTTGTCCAGATTGGCCGATTGGGGGTTCCCCACCCCTAGATTTGCTTCTCTTAAAGATCTTATGCAGGCCATGAAGACAAAACCGGGGTGGGCAAAGCTGTACTGTGCGGTGGTGCATAAGAATTGGGGAAATTGGAATGCATTACGACACGGCAAGTCCGTGACTCATGTCTCCTTACTGGCTGCCCGTGTTCTTAGATCCACCTCACAAAGTTTTTTTCTCTTAACCGGGAGCAACGGGTCACTTGTCAATCCCCTGGATTGTTACACTCCTACTCCTGGTGTCCCCCCATACTGGTTGGTTGAAAATCAACATTGACGGTGCTCTGCACAGGAACAATGCTGGCGGGATTGGCATTGTTATTCGCGATGAACATGGCAAACTAATTACGGCAGCCGGCTGGACTATCACTCGTTGGGATAGCACTCAAGTGGAGATCATGGCGGTTTTTTTTATTGAAAAACTGCTTCTTCATTGGATGTTTGATGTGGACGGCATTATTGTTGAAGGGGACAACAAAAGTGTGATGGAATTTATGCACAATTGCCAGCAACGTGAGCAGTGGCAAAACCGGCCCGAGGAAGGAGACAAGTTGAACTGGTTAAAGGCTTTTCACAAGGTTCTTTTTGTTCACACTTATAGGGAACACAATATGGCGGCTCATTTTTGCGCTAAAAGAGCGATTGAGGGTAGTTTTGTTTGGGATACGGGTGATACACATGGTATATGTATTCCTCAAGTTTTTTTGTCCATCCTTGAGGATGATAGTTTTGGGTGTGACCCGGGTTAGGGTCACCCGATTTTTTTTCTTTCTTATTGGTTTTGTAACGGTCTTGTAATGGCCCTCTTTAGATGAATGCAAAAGCAATGTTCAGCTCACTCATTCTCTCTCTCTCCCTCTCTTCCCTCTCTACCTCTCTTTCTCTCTTTCCCTCTCTCCCTCACCCTCTCTCTCTCCCTATCTCTCTCTCTCTCCCTCTTTTGGTGTATAGCAAAGAAAGAAGCACTTTAGAGAGTGAACACATTGATGACTGAACCTTCTCCTCTTGATATAGTAGTAGAATCTCATAAATGAGAAACTATCGTTTCTCTTAGATTACGAGTAGCCGAACACCGGTAAACTGAACTGATTGAATTGAGAAGCACGAGCCCAATAAGAGAAGGATCATATTGGGATAGAAAGGAAATAGAATAGGCATACTCCTCTTCATCAGATCATTTGTTATCCTTTTAGTGTCAACAAAGTTAGGGCAAAGAAGCACAGAGTTTAGTTACTTGAAAGAGGGCAGAAAATTGCTCTAAAAACACTATGTTCGGTTTGAGCATGGTAGAGTCATAAGATGTTGAGCTATTTCTCTTAGGGAAGGAGGAAACATATAGTTTAATCACTCATGGAAAGAGACGGGTTATGGGTAAGTTCAGGGAGAAAGACAACTTTTAGACAGAATAAGCATACCTTTAAGAATCTAGGTTTTTAGCTTGGGAACATAATTTCATATATTATCTGACCATATAAACATAAAGTGAAGGTTTCACTTTTGCTTTTAGGCAATCATTGGTCTCAGCGGGATGGCAAGAGAGAAAGAAGCAAGAGTAAAGCCACTTGACCGAATACTTCAAGAGAAAAAAATTCAATTGCGGAGGAAAGACACTCTCTTACTAGCAAGCCCATGCACCGTAACCTATTCCTAAGCTTAGAGACTAGCCGTTGAAGTTCAAGCCAGCTTCAGGCAAAGAATGTGAAAGTTTGTTAGGGATGTTAAGCCCTTAAGAACTAGCCCGAGGCTAACCAAGAGGGGGGGTGAATTGATATTTTAAAAAAAAATCTTCTTACAATCAAAGCACAATCACAAACCAAATCATAACAAATTAAAGTGCAGAAAAATAAATGCAGAAATCAGAAGAAAGATCACACTGGATTTATAGTGGTTCGATCAACTCGACCTACGTTCACTCCCCGGAGGCGCCCTCTGAGTATTGCACTAATAAAGTGACTTTCCTTTTGCTCCCATAGCAAGGCAGAAAGCCCTCACAAAAACTCCTTTCTGCCAACCCCAACGTGGTAGAGAACCCAACTCCTTTTGCTTCTTCCTTAAGCAGGCAAAGAACCCAACTCCTTTTGCTTTCTCCTAAAGCAAGAAGAGAACCCAACTCCTTTTTCTTCCTCATGAAGCAGGCAGAGATCCAACTCCTTTTGCTTCCTCTTGAAGAGAATCTCGACCAATTGTTGGAGCTTACCTTCCTTGAACCCCCAAGGATAAAGGACGAAGACTAGAGAAGATGCCTTGGAACTTTGCTTGGAGCAACCTTTGTGAATCTCTCTCACGAACTCCCCCTCACAAGTTCTTCCCTCTCTCTCCCTCTCTCTCCCTCTCCTCTTGGCTCTCTCAGGTCAAGATAGCAGGTAAAGGTCCCTTTGCATGAGAAAATTTGGGTCCTTTAGACAGAATTTTAATAATCAACATTATCATCCAGGATGATAGGAATATTATCTTGGCCGATCAGTATAAAATAAGCTCAATTAGCCTGGATGATTTGGGATGATTAGAAGAAAATTGGTTTCATCATCCAGGCTGATACAATACTGTCTTGATTGATTAGTTCAAAATTGAGTACAATCATCCTGAACATCGCCTGGAATAGAGTTTGGCTGATGTTAATCGTCCAGGACATCCTCCCGACCGATCCTGCGATTGGCCTGTTCGATGTGATCGTATCAATCAGCCATAATTGTTTTCCATAATTATCAGATTAATTTAGGCATAATTGTGCTACATAGTCCAGGCCGATGTATAGATAATCCTAGCCGATGTCCTAAACTAAAGAATACCTAAATTGATCATTGTGGTTAATTATTTCTGAGTTGAGCCCATCATCCTGACCGATACAAGGATTGTCCAGGATGATGTGCTTAATGATGGATGTCATAACCAGGATGCCCTAATTAGGGTTTCTATTTAGTCCGATCGTTCTTATCGGTATGAACATCGTCTAGGCTGATGTACTCAAAATAGAAAAACACAAAAAATCCTTCAAGTGTGTGTGTGTGTGTGAAAGGTTACTTAGCATCAGGAACCACTATTACAATTGACTCTAGAAAGAAAAAATTATAAACTTGACTCAACCTAATTCTACCTAATCTTGAGCTGGTCTTAAGTTGTGTTTGATCTTGTTGACTTAAAAAATTAGTAGGCAAGACAGTCATAGAAAAACATGAATGTTTTCTATCATCGAAAGTCTAATCCATAATCTTAGATTCATAACATTCTCCCCCTTTTTGATGATGACAAACACAACTAGAAAAGTTTAAGAAGTTATGGTAGTTTAATGGAAGCAGTGAAACAAAAAAACAGTTTACTAAATTTTAGAATCAATGTATATGGTACAGCAGACTACTCCCGCTTTTGACATCACAAAAAGGAGGAAAAAAAATAAAACAAAAACAAAAACATAACATAGACTAAAATAACAAGCAAAGAAACAATGTTTTTTTCTTTTTTAATTAAGGCATGAACATGATATAGTCTTCCATATGATTGATTTTAAAAATTTGTAAGTTATTGAGTTAACAACATCAAAAATCCAAATAAATGGTAAAAATATTCGATCATGTTAACCCTAAGCTCGGACTTCTTTTAGGGTAAAATTGTGTTTTGAAATCAAAATGCCTAACTTAGAAAAATCAATTGGATAAGAAAAAAGAGATCCGAGCAAGACTTGAATTCAGAAAAATATCTTATAGAATAGTATATCAAAGTAGTTTGTTACAATCGCAAAATTTGAAATCAAGTCCTTGAAACTCTCAAGTGATATAAGAAATCTTGTAAGTTTTAAGAGTTAGAAGAAAGGAAGATAGCTTGATTTTTGATGGGCTCATTTTATGCCTCTTCTCCATTAAATGGCGCACTTTGTGCATCTTTTGATTTTTGATACACTTTTATATTTATTTATTTATTTTTAAATTTTGCGTCATTGCGCATCTTTTGCTTTTGGAATTATTGGCCACTTTTTTTCTATTATTTTTGCAAGCTAGATTCTTTTCCAAAAACTCTTAAGTATTCTTAGTTGTGAGTATATATTCCAGATGAATTTGGCCTTTTCGCGGGTTTCTCGCTATCGGAGGTGGCGGCAGTGGATGATCGCCGGCGTTCGTCCTCATGAACGCCCCGCGACCTATGGGACCTGTAAGTCCAAGCGGTAGAGGTTCAAATGGAATTGTGATCAGAGAAGGTGAGGTAAACCATTGCCGGATAGCCCATGTTGAAGGTAAGGGAAAGAGCATGTTGATTGAGAATTTGGATGGGAATGAAATTCTTGGTGGAAAAATGAATCCAGGAGTTGTAATTCATGAATCGTCAGCATCGGATTATTTGATTCTTCGTGTGAACAATTTTTCAAGGGTTCTTGATACGCTTAAGGGGCATAATATTGGTGATGATCTGTCGTCGGCGGGATTTTTGAAGGAGGATGTAACGGTGGAGGAAGGACCAGTGGACATGGAATTGCGAAAGAACAAGAGTAATGAGGTAGTTGAAGCCTGGTCGAAACCTAAGCCAATCAAGCTATCGTTTAATAAGGATCTTGTTGAATTTTCAGAAGATAGAGTTGCTGTGAAGCTAAATGCTGATATGGAGGCGAGAAATTCGCAGGTTTGGAGGTAACAATGTGCCTTTTTCGGTTTGTAGCACCGAATTGAGAAAGCAATGGAGCAGGTTTGGAGGATTCCATTTAACATCGATAGGTATGGAATGGATCCTGTGCTCATTCCATACGGGTGAAGTGGTTGATGAAGTTTTGAATGGAGGACCCTAGTACGTAAACGGATTCATTGTTGGAATGGATAGGTGGTCGGCTGCATTCTACCCGAACACGTTTAAAGGAGTTTCGGCACCAGTATAGGTTCGATTTCCATGTCTATTGTTGTATTGCTGGGATGAGGACAATATTGTAAGAATTGCATCTTGTTTGGGAACGCCAATGTACATTGATGGCAATACATTCTGTTGGGGTTAACGGGAATTTGCTCGAGTATGTGTAAGGATTGATCTGGTGAAAAATTTGCTGAATGGTGTGTGGGTAGATGGCTCTGCTGGGAGGTTCTTTGAATGGGTTGAATACGAGAAAATCGATTTGCTCTGCTATCAGTGTGGTAGAGTTGGCCACAACAGAGAGATATGCCCAGAGAATGTATCTATTGGAATACAAAATCAGTCTTTGAAGGAGAAGGAGGTTGGTAAGGAAAATGGTGAGAAGAATTTGCAGGAAAATAAACAATCAGTGATTAGTTTCGAATATGGACCTTGGATCCATGTTCACTTCAAAGGCAGGAGAAAAAAACAGAGGGAACGTTGCTAGGAAGGGACTGAAAGTTGATAGACTCGGCAATTCTATCAAGGAAGACAACAATCTGAAGAATAATGTACAGTTTGATAGAAAAATAATGGTAAATAAGAAGGATAATGTTGAGGGAAACAATGACCTGGCTCCAGAAAGTAGGGATGAACATGAAGAATCTGTTGGAAAGGAGAATTCAGAGACTGTTGTTACCAACAAGTTCGCTGTACTGAGTGAGGATCCTCAAGAAATATGTTTGGTAGAGAAGGTTAAAGACATAAAAACTACAAAAAAAAAGACCGGGAATGTATTGATGCTGAA
>NW_021318754.1:27796-47911 GCF_001605985.2 Dendrobium catenatum
ATTATGATCCCTATTTTTAACTCTTTGGAGGAATGTCTTCATGAACTTAAAAGGCTTTCAACGTCTAATTATGGAATTGCAAAATTGTATTGCTCGGTCATTTATCTATCTTGGAAGAATAGAAACTATGTAAAGCATGGTAAGGATGCATTGCCTGCGTCCTTGGTTGCTTCCAATGCATTATTTTTAGTTGTTTCCATGTCTAGTCCTTATCTTTCTAGCTGGGGTACTAACCTCCTTAGGGAGTCTTCAAATACTTGGTGCCCTCCACCGAAAGAGTGGATTAAGATCAACCTAGATGCTTCTTTACTTACTTCTAATCTTAGAGGTATTGGTGGGGTCTTTCGAGATCATAAAGGACGTCTGATCTGTGCATTTGGCAAGGAGAAGATTCATTGGGATGTGGCACAACTTGAAATGGAAGCAATTCTTACGGTGAAGAATTTTCTTAAAAGCTGGATGATGGAATGCAAGGGGGTGATCATTGAGAGTGATAATGTCAACATTATCCATTTCATTCAAGATTCTTTGAAGAAGAATAATTGGCCTCTTAATAGTGGGGCTATAAATGAGGTATTGTTCCTTAATGATTTTAATAAAGTAGTTTTTCATCATGCCCATAGATCTTGTAATAAAGTAGCTAATTGTTGTGTTACTTTGGCATTGGAAAATAGTTTTTCCTTTGATAGTTTTTCTTTTGATAGTATCCCTTCCGTCTTAATGACTTTAATCAAGAAGGAATGTGATACTTTGAATACTTTTATGTAGTTCTTTTCTTATTTCTCTTAATGCAAATGTTGCACTTCTTCAAAAAAAAAAAAGAGTATATATTCCAGATAATAGAGAAGAAAAACTCACTCTCCAATATAGGGAAGAACAAACCATAAATCAGAATCAAAGATCATATGAGAGATGCATTGACAGGATAACAAGAAATCTTGAAGTAATATAAATACTTTGACTATTATAATATAAGCTAGATTACTGTAGCAAGGTAGAAAATATCTCAATTGCAAAATCCGGTTGTTAATTTAAGATAGACTTTTTATTTAAAAAATAAAATTTCACCACAAAAAAGGTTAGAGAAAGAGACACAATCAATAGTGTTTTTATCCATTACCATATTAAGAGATGTAAAATATTGACTACAAATTTAAAAAAAGACAAAAATAATGCATACAATATCAATTCAGTGATGATTTAGAAAAAAAATTAAGGTATATGAAAAAGTAAAGCACCAAAAATAAAGAGAACATACAAAAATAAATAACAAAAAATCTAACAAAAGATAAAGCAAAGTAATCAGCAGATAATAGATCAAAAATCATTAGAGATCAAGTTCATGCATTAATGTCAATCACACCCAATCTGATCCTTAAAGTGCTGAAAGTGTCGAAGGCCAGTTGTTTAGTAAATATGTCAGCTAGTTGATTCTTAGTCGCCACATGGTGTAATTCAATGTCTCCATTTATCACATGGTCTCTAATAAAGTGATGCCTTATGTCAATATGCTTAGTCATTGAATGTTGGATAAGATTCTTAGAAATATAGATTGCATAACTGTTGTCACAAAGAACTGAGATGGTGCCTACAGGTAATCCTAAATCCATTACTTGCTGTTTTAACCAAAAGACTTAGGCCACACAACTTCCTAAAGTAATGTACTCAGCTTCAGTAGTGAAAAGAGCAAAAGAGTTTTACTTTCTACTAGACCAGGAGACTAAAGACTATCATATGATATGATAAGTTCCAGAAGTGCTTTTTCTATCCACATCACATCCTACAAAATTAGAATCAGAATATCCAATAATCTTAAAAAAGTGATGTACCTAGGGTATAAAATTCCTAAGTTTTTGTCCCTAAAAGGTATCAAAGATTCTCTTAACTGCAGTTAGGTGGGATTCCTTAGGAGCAGCTTGAAATCTAGCACAAAGACAAATGTTGAATATTATATCGGGTCGGCTAGCTATCAGGTAAAGTAGAGATCCAATCATCCCTTTGTACTTCTTTTGATCAACTAATTTTCCATTTGGGACTTTGTCTAACTGATTTCCTAAGGACATTGGAGTAGTAATTGGCTTGGCTTTGCTCATTTCATACTTCTTCAAGTTATCCTATATATATTTTGATTGATTCAGATCCATTTATTTTATACTAAACCCCAAAAAGTAGGATAACTCTCCCATCAAACTCATATTAAACTCCTTACTCATTATTTTAAAAAAATCATCACATAGCCTTCTATTAGAAGATCCAAAAAGTGTATCATCGACATAGATCTGAATAATGAGTAAATCATCTCCAACTTTCCTCAATAATAGGATGGTGTCTACACTACCCTTAACATACTCCCTTTTTAGTAAGAATGTGCTTAGTCTCTCATACCAAGCTCTAGGTGCCTGTTTTAATCCATATAAGGCCTTTTTAAATTTGAAAATATGATTTGAAAATTGAGAACTCTCAAAACTTCGGGGTTATTCTACAAGCGCATCCTCTTTTATTTCTCTATTTAAAAAGACACTCTTAACATCCATTTGAAAAAGCTTAAATCCCATATAACAGGAAAAGGATAATAGCACTCTAATGGCTTCCAATCTAGCTACGGGGCCAAAAGTCTCCACAAAATCTATACCTTTTATTTGGTTATACCCTTAGCCACTAATATTGCCTTATTCCTAATCACTACTCCAGAATCATTCACTTTATTATTAAAGACCCACTTGGTTCCAACTTCACTTTCTTTCTTAGGTCTTTCTACAAGTTCCCAAACATCATTCCTAACAAATTTGTTCAACTCCTCCTGCATGGCTAAGATCCAAAACTCATCATAAAGGGCTTGGTTTATGTTGGTGGGTTCCATCATCGAGATAAAGGCAGAATGGTTCACTTCCTTCCTAAGTTCATATCTAGTTCTAACTCCATCAGAAGGGTCTCTAAAGATCATATCTTTAGGGTGACTCGAAGAGTATCTCCAATCTCTAGGTAAAGTGTGTGAAGGTTCAACCCTTTCCTCCAGATTTACATTTTCTACTCCTTGCGCAACCCCTCCTACTCCTTCAGTGTTCTGGTGCTCTACCCTCTTCTCTAAATTTTCTACTCCAGTAGTAATCTCTCCAACATCATTATTATCCTCAACTCTAGGCTTTCTAGGATCAGACTCATCAAACACTATATGAGTATTTCCTTCCACCACCAAAGTTCTCTTATTAAACACCCTAAAAGACTTCCCAACACTAGAATATCCTAAGAACACTTCTTCATCAGATTTTGGATCAAATTTTTCTAAGTGAGACTTCCCATTATTATGAAGGAAAATCTTGCAACCAAAGACTTGGAGGTGGGAAAGATTGGGTGTCCTACCCTTAAGGATCTCATAGGGCCTCTTATCTAATTTGGCTCTAACATTCACCCTATTCAACACATAACAAGTTGTGTTAACCACTTCATCCCAAAAGTATTTTGGAAGTGAATACTCAGCAAGCATGGCTCTAGCGGCTTCCATTAAGGTTCGGTTCTTCCTTTCTGCTATCCCATTTTACTGTGGGGTTCTAGAAGTTGAGAAGTTGTGGCTAATCCCCTTGTCCTCACAAAATTCTCCAAATCTTTCATTTTCAAACTCTCCCCCATGTTCACTATGGATGGTCAAGATCTCATTACCTAGCTTTTTCTGAATCCAAGTGAAGAAGGCTCTAAACTCATCAAAAGACACATTTTTGTGAAACAGAAATCTAATCCAAGTAAACCTCGAGTAGTCATCGATAATTACAAAATCATAGACTTTCCCTTCCAAGCTGGCAGTGCTAATGGGTCCAAACAAATCCATGTGAAGGACTTCTAAAGGTCTAGAGGTGCTAATGCTTTTAATGGAGTGGACTTGCTTTCTTAATTGGTAGGCATCACAAATGTGGTCTTTTGAAAACTTAAGCTTGGGGACACCACTAACTAGGTCTTTTTTGGTCACTTTCCTAAGGGTTTTCGTATTAGCATGACATAATCTCCTGTGCCATGATCATGAATCATCAATAGCGATTTTTAAGCAAAAAGAAGCACCACTTTCAATATTATTTAAATCAAGCATACAAACATTGTTGATCTACTTGGTGTTATTATTTAAGCTGATAATGCATGAATTTGCCAAAAATTTTATGATGAAGCCCTTATCGCGAAGCTGACTGATGCTGAGCAAGTTGTGTTTTAGTCCATCTACAAGCAAAATATTTTCAATTAGAGGGTTCTTGGAATTACCAATTATACTTGAGCCTACCACCTTCATGGTGCTGTTGTCTCCAAGAGTCACCTTGCCTTCTGTCCTGATATCCAGCAATGAATTGATTGGCATCGCCAGTCATATATTAAGAGCATCCGCTATCCAGGTACCACATGCTCTCATGGGCCTTTTGTAAGAGCTTGCCTAAAAAATTATCAAATGTTAGATTTAGGAACCCAAGCATGTTTGGATTCCTTCTTATGAAAAGTAGAATGCAATGCATATTGTGAATCATGTAACTTGGGTCTTCAGACCTAATTTGGACTATGGTGAATGGGGCAAGTATATGCTACATGTCCTAGCATGCCACATGAAAAGGATGCACTAATCTATGGTGATGCTTTTTATGTGATGTGTTAAATGAAGGTGTTTTATTTTCAAAAGATTTTAGAATTTCTAATTTTTTATATTCTTTTTGTAAATCGGCATGGGATGTTTTAAAGAATTTTGAGCATAAGATAAATCATCATGTTTTTTATTTGATGCATCAAACTCATCAAGTAAATCCATGTGATTAGAATCAAATGTAGAATGATCTTTAAGAAGGATTTCATGCTCTTTTTATAAATTTAAAAATTTTATTTTCAAACTAGCATGTGTTTTCTTGAGTTTTTTATATGATGCATGCATGTGCTAAACAATTTCAAACAATTGATCATAAGTAGGTTCACAAACCTCTTATTGGTCTCTTTGACCAAGATTATTATCAGTCATTAAGCACAAGTTTGTTGTCTCCTCTTCTAGCTCAATCTCAGAGGAGTCTGATGCAGAATCCACCCAGAACGCCTTTTGGAATATCTTCTTGTCCTTCTTAGATTTGGGTTTCTCCTCACCCTCTTTCTTTCTTGGGTGAGACTTGAGTGTAGGGAAATCAATTTTAACATGTACTGGCTTCCTGCATTCAAAGCAAATTATATCATTAAAATTCTAGAAATTTTTGTTACCCTTACCTTTATTCCACTTCTGATGATTCTTGTGCTTCTTCCCTAGAAAGCTCTTAAATTGCCTCGTGATTAAGATAATATCATCATTTTCAGACCCGAATGAGTCAGTACTCGAGTCGTCTGCCTTAAGTGCCACCGTTTTCTCCTTCTCCTCTCACTACATCAAGATTTCTTTGGTTCACCCCTTGCTCGTAAGAAATGAGTGAACCAAGTAAGTTATCGGTCGAATAGGTATTTAAATCTTTAGATTCAAAAATTGCTGTGATTTTAGCATAAAAAAAGGAAGGCCAACATCTTATAATTTTGTTTACTTTTTCATAGTTAGTAAGTTCTCTTCCTAAGACATGAAACAAAGTAACAATCTAAGTAAATCTCGCATACATATCATAAATCGTTTCATTAAGTGCCATAAGAAAAGATTTGTAATCATGCAATAAAATATTCAAACGAGATTGCTTAACTTCATTTAGTGCCTTCGTAGGTAATACACAATTTATCCCAAATTTTATTTCCTGTAGAGCAAGTAGAAACATGCATGTAATCTTCAGATTTTAAAGCACAAAAAAAGCAGTTGAAACACTTTGCATTAAGTTATGCTAAATCTCTTTCATCAAAAGTCCATTCAGTAAAATGTACTTCAGTTTTAATTATATTAAGTTTACGAGAAAGTGGAGAATATCCTTCTTTAATAAGCATCCACATACGATAGTCAATCATTTGTTAAAAAGTAGACATGCGAGTTTTTCAAAAATTAAAAAGAAGATTATCAAACAAAGGTGGTCGTGTTATAGAATATCCTTCTGTTGCGTTACGATTATCGTTATTAGCCATGGATCAAAATTTAAAAAGTTTTCAAACTTAAATTTTATGAATCCCGCTCTGATACCACTTGAAAGTTCGATAGGAATGTTAAGCCCTTAAGAACTAGCCTGAAGATAATAAAGAGGGGGGTTGAATTGGTATTTTAAAAAAAAAAAATTCTTACAATCAAAGCACAATCCCAAACCAAAATCACTAAAGAAATTAAAGTTCAGAAAAATAAATGTGGAAATCAAAAGAAAGATCACATCGGATTTATAGTTGTTCGATCAACTCGACCTACGTCCACTCCCCGGAGGCTCCCTCCGAGTATTGCACTATAAAAGTGACTCTCCTTTTGCTCCCAAAGCAAGGTGGAGAAGCCCTCAAAACAACTCCTTTTCGCCAACCCCGACAAGGCAGAGAACCCAACTCCTTTTGCTTCCTTCTGAAGCAGACAGAGAACCCAACTCCCTTTGCTTCCTCCTGAAGCAAGCAGAGAACCCAACTTCTTTTTCTTCCTCTTAAAGAAGGCAGAGAACCCAACTCCTTTTGCTTTCTCTTAAAGCAGGCAGAGAACCCAGCTCCTTTTGCTTCCTCCTGAAGCAAGTAGAGAACCTCAACCAATTGCTGAAGCTTACCTCCCTTGAACCCCCAAGGATGAAGGACGAAGACTGGAGAAGACGTCTAAAACTTTGCTTGGAGCAACCTTTGTGAATCCCTCTCACAAACTCCCCCTCACAAGCTCCTTCCTCTCTTTCCCTCTATTAGCCTTTCTCTCCCTCTCCTCTTAGTTCTCTCAAGTAAAGACAATAGCTAAAGGTCTCTTTGCATGAGAAAATTTGGGTCCTTTAAATAGAATTTAAAGAACCGACATTATCGTCCAAGATGATAGAAATATCATCATGACTGATCAGTACAAGATAAACTCAATCAGCCGGGATGATTTAGGACAATCAGAAGAATATTGGTTATATTGTTCAGGCCTATATAATATCGTCCTGGATGATTAGTTCAAATTCGAGTACAATCATCCTAAACATCTCCCGAATAGAGTCTGGCCAATGTTAATCGTCCAGGACATCGTCCCGGCTGATACTGCGATCAGCCCAGCCGATGTGATTGTATCAATTAGTCATAATTACTTTCTATAATTAATAGATTAATTTAGGCATAATTATGCTGCATCATCCAGGCCAATGTATAGATAATCTTGGCTGATGCCCTGAAATAAAGAATACTTAAATTGATAGTGGTGACTGATTTTTTCTTATTTGATACTATCCTTCTGGCCAATATAAGGATCGTTTAGGACGATGTGCTTAATGACGGCTGCCTTAACCAGGATGCCCTAATTAGGGTTTCTATTTTAGTTGGATCATCCTGGTTGATATGAACATCGTCCAGGCCGATGTACTCAAAATAGAAAAATACAAAAAATTCTTCAAGTGTGTGTGTGCAAGGTTACTTAGCATTAGGAACCACCATTACAATTGACTCAAGAAAGGAAAAATTACAGACTTGACTCAACCTAAATCTACCCAAACATGAGCTGAACTTGAGTTGCGTTAGATCTTGTGGACCTGAAAAGTTAGTAGGCAAGGCAGTTGTAGAAAAATATGAATGTTTGCTATCATCAAAAGTCTAATCGATAATCTCATATTCACAATAGAATGGTTTCTAGAATTGGAATACAGAGTGGAAGATTCTATACTAGATATTCAAATCTACAAACCTAATACTATGCCAAAACACTCGATTAGCCCTCAGGGGTCTGTCCCACTATGATTAATATAAGTCCTTAGCTGCATTATGGAGTGATCACCTTATGTATGAGAGGAGAGATCAATGCATTGAGGATTTTGTGTAACCTTTTCTTTATCAATTTCTTCAACTAGAAGTGACGAGAATGATAACAATTGGAGTGTTGCTAAATTCCTTCTTTTAATTGGCGCAAGGTAAGGAGCAACAACAACCATTATGACTGGTGGTAATCCCCTATCTTTGTATGTCATCTCCTTGGAATAATCAAAGAGAGGAGAATAGTGATTGAGTCAAGCATAGAATCACATCGCTGGATCATCTCAATTACTACCTTTGATCAAATTCCCTTTTTAAATAGGCTAATTGGGCCATAGATTATTAGTGAGCTTACTGATCGATTCAAATCTCTCATGTTATCTTGTTGGCATGCCTACCAAATGGTGAGAAGTTTGAAAAAACTTTCTAGTTAGAATTCCCTGATTGGAAAGATGTTGATTGGCGTGCCTGATCATCTCTTTCCCTATATCTTTTATTTGAGAAAAAGTGAGTCTTCCTTACTATACTAAAGACAAAGCAAGATTTCCTTTTCGAAAGGAAATAGGTAGACCTTAAATAAATAGTAAAGGACAACTGGGTGTGATGATGACATCATGTATGAGGACAGAGTTCTTCCTCTTTCTTTATGTTATGCTGCTTAAGACGGAGATGATTGGATTGAGTTTATCTTGAGTTAGTTTGAATAAACCTGGCCCTAATGAAGCCAGTTGTAGAAAATCGATAAAAGGGAGAACGCGATCATCGGTATGAGAATTTGAGAAGAAATCATTGACAGTGTGAGCAATGCAAATGATTTTAGGAGTTTTTTATTTCAATTTGCTAATAGATATTGTAATAAGTTAGCATATCTTTGTGCTCACTTAGCCTTAAAGGGTGATTTCTTGTGGGACGATTTACATAATGATCCTCCTAGTTTTTTTTTTCTTTGGTTAAGGAGGAAAGTGATATGGTTTCTATCACTAAGTAGATTGTAATAGCTTCTTTTATCTAATTGCATTTGTAGTTTCTAAAAAAAAAAAATCATGATCATGAGCACCATAAGAGAAGGCGAGCTAGCCAGTACTGAAATCAAGAGGATGGGAACCCATGCCTACAATTCTCAATCCACTCCATCTAAGGTGAACATTTTCCTCAGTACATAAGCATAGGTAGCATTACTCGTTGATGGAGTCAAATCCATATGGGCACCCCCTAATGGAATTTACTCTTTCCAATCATGGAATCAAATTGAACAAGTCAATAGACTTGGTTTAGCCGCTCTTCTTTCTTAGAACGATTCTAAAGGAAGTCAATATGGACTAGAACTATAAGCAATTGTTATCATTCCTTCCTATCAACTGGCTGAATTTCTTACCCAGTTCAAGTTTTTATTGACCTGCTTGCCTGACATGTTTACTCAATCACATTATTGTTGTCTAAGTTGGATAGATCAAACAAGGATTAGTGCAGAATTAGAGATTTTTCATATCCACATAAGAGAGTACACCCTTTCATGGAGAAGGGTACACGCTAGTGAAAAATTCTCTATGCTACACACCTTTAACTCGGGTTGGAGCAAAACTTGATGAACATTGGCTTAAAAGCTTATTAAAAGATGGTTAGCTTTCCAACTTCTTCAAGCTTCGTAAGACCATATCTAGACCACTGATCAAGAGAGAGAATCAATTCATTTCTATGCACCTTTCTTCGTATTGACTTTTGCCCAAAATCACTATTTGAAAGAAATGTAGTCAAATACCTATGCCTAATTTAGTCATTTCCATTTGATTTAAGGAGCTGCTTCCACTTCTATATTCAATTATATATATATATATGTCTCCTCTTGCCTTGCTCTAGTGGCCTAATGGCTCTTCTCAAACTTCGTCTTGAGCTAGCGCCTCTCTAATCAATCGAGTATAATATAAGATTTCCTCTCTTCTTCTTATTTGGAAAAATGCTTCTCGAATTCTGATTCTAGTACAAGGCAATAGTTTTATAAAAATTTATGAAAGCATCAATTTAAAGTGCTAATACATGTTCTCCTTGATCTGTTGAAATGGGATTCACCGATATGACTATTTAATGGGTTTTCTTAGAAAAGAGAATTTACTTTTTGTCATAATGCTTGAACCACTCGAGTAGTTCTATATACTACCTTTTGACCTAGAAATTTCATTTCTTCACCTATGAGTGAATGAGGCTTCCTTGGACCAGCTGCAACTTATAGTCTCTTAGATTTGCTTGCTTCTCTTACATTTTATTTAAAAAACTATAGAATATGATTCACTTTGATTCATACATAATCAAAGGTTCATTTTTCATCTTGCTTGCCATTTTTCTTTCTATATGTGATTGTGTAGATACAAATGGACAGGCCTACGAGAGGAAAAGGCGCAAGAAAAAATAGGCAAAGACAAGACTTCTTCCTCCATGGATGAAAGAGTTCCATCCATCATTTTAGGATGATTCTAGAGACATTCCCTGATATACTAGCTGGATATCTCATGTAGAAGAGAGATGATGATTGCTCAGTTCCATCAATTTTCTCATTTTATTAAGATTTCTATCACTTAAAGATAATGGTACTCATTCTAGAACCATTCCTTTCCTATCCCTATATACTCTGAGCATGAAAAGTGAGTCTTTCATTCTATAAGAAAAGAGTTCTTTCTTGTGGTAGTTCTCCTCTGTTACATTTATTATAGCAATCTAGTCGAGTTACTTGAGTAGGAGATGAGGCCCTGAATACGCTTTTGTTAGATCGCTGCTTATATTTTTTTCACCAGAATGAAGCATAACTACCAGTGATAAAAAATCTCAATATATCATTTCTTGGTTGGTAATTCGCAATCTTATAATGTTTCACGAAGAAATTGTTGTAATTTACATAGATATCCATAACTTGAGGTGATTCAACAAATTATTTTTATGTGTCTATCCTTTGGCCTTGGGTTTGATCTGACCAGGGAGCCTTATTAGTTTAGTAAGTCCCACCCTTGCTTGGAATGGAAAATTAGGGTCTTGGTTTAGAAGACCATCACATAATGTCTAGGGCACTACCCGCAATGTAAATAGATTCCATGTCTCATCCGCCTTCTAACAACTTCGGCTAACAAGAGCTATCTTTGCTTTGTTTTTTTTGGGATTTCACTACGCTCATATCTAGTTCTTGCTGCCTTAGAAAAAAAAGTTTCAATAGACTCGCTCAGTCTTTTCTTTTACTAAAAAAATAGATTTCTAATGGCTTTATTTACTGTGAAAGTGCCCTTAGTCAGTTTGTCATCTTTCTAAAGTAAACTGAACTTTGTAGCGTTGGTACTTCTCTTTCTATATTGGAGTTACCCCTTCAATCATATTGAATTAATATCTACTATGATAAATCAAAGAATTTGTGAAAGTCCTACTAAAAAGAAAAAGAGAACACTAGTGGATAAGGACAACTCCCCCTCTTCCTTCTCATGAAGTCGTAGCGCTCTATCTTTGCTGCATAAATGGTATCAGAATTTTTGAAAGATATAATTATGGAAATAAAGGGAGGCAATAATCAAGCATTCGCGTTCTCACCCCGGATCTAAAGAATGATTACCATGGTTTTTCAAGATTTTATTTTTGTCCACTAAAAGCATGTCTTACCAGCAACTATCATTTCCGTCTCTCCTCGGCTACTAGTTCTTTTTTTCCTTTCCAATCAAAAAGATAGGTAGTAAAATTTCGTTCTTTATAGAGAAGCAGAAAGGCATGAAGAATTTTTTTCTTCATGAAAAAAAAAGTGTGTAGTAATAGAATGAAATGAAGATAATGCATGAAAGTATAATTCCTTGAATTCTCATTTTATTGGAGAATATAAGAGAGGATTTTAGAGCAGAGAGAAGTCAAAGTTTTTGAAATAAGAATTATTTTCTTTGATCTGCCTTTTTCATTGCTTCACACCTTAGAAAAAAAAAACTCAATCAAATCTGAGAATTTCTTATCATTTCATTTGAAAGAAAAAATGTTTTTTTTTTTTTTATGTTTCAGATCTTTAAATTTATTTATCTTTCTTAGAATTACTCTGCACCGTTCTTCGAGTAGTTTTTTCTTCGCCAAATTCCATGGGGCTTAAGCCTTTTCAATCCAATCGTATACATTATGTCGTGCTACACCCTATACTCTTTTTTCCTTTTAGCCTTTGTTTAGCAAGCTACTATAAGTTTTTGAAAGGTAGTAGAAAAGAGAGATGGTCTACATTCATAATGTGATGTGAATCTATCCATTCGGGTAACAATGAGTCAAGACATAGATAGAAAAGAGGAAAGAAGGAAGTGAAGGTGATAGTTCTCTTTTTAAAGAGGAGAGGAAAACACATCTCCCTCACTTCAAACTCATTCTCCGTCATTTATGATGTCTTTATTTATGTCCGCTGATAATGTGGAGGAACATGTGCGGCATAGGTCCACACTTATGAGACACTATCTAACTCCTTTTCAAGGGAGTGGTGCCTCATGAGCCCCTTTGAAGAAAAGGTGGTTAGTAATGATGCAGCCGAAGTGATTGAATGAATACTGAGTCATAGGCGCCAGCGTATCATAATTCCTAGGAGTTGGTAGATTACACCAATTGGGTATCTATTCTGAGGTTATACCTTGAGGAGAAATCTCATCGCATAGGTGCTGAGATGCAGCGAGTATCCAATAGATGGTGCTCCATCTTTTCTATTCATTGTCATTGAAATTGCTTATACCAGTTGTGCCTTTAGATTGATCCATTCAGGACATCCTTAGGGCCATCATTATTATATACCAAACTTGCGTTGTGATAAGGACCTTAAGGCCCTTCTCTAACAATCATCTCAATGTTTCATTAACATTTTAAGTGGCTGGTCCATTTGATATAGAAAGCTTTAAGTGGTTCAGGACGTTTGTCACCGTTAGGAAACTAATGGGTTGGAGCAAGTAAATCATAAGGATAATTAGTAATGGTTGTGTTAATATCTAGTTTAAAGATAGCCTTAGTGAGGTTGTCATCTCATTTTGGTTAGTGTAAGACTTAATGTTGGTGCTTAAGAGAGTGATCTCTTGTTCATTTATGAAAGGGGGGATTTGATGAAATCTCTGTAATATTCTTGATTCATTATGCCTTTTGTAAGTTTAGATTTAGCTAGATATATTGGATTTGATATCGAGACTCATCTGTGATAGTATGCCACATCAGCTGTCTATCAGTAAGAGCGAAGGCCCTTATATTCTTTAGCACGCTGTAGTAATATGGCATTTCTTTCTTATCTCCTTAATAGGAGGGGATTTGTAGCTAGAGTGATTAACCCTCTTTCTTAAAGAAAGCTCTCAATGTCTATATACAATGGCCCAAAGCATTGAATAAGAAGCAAGGTGCAAAGTAATTAGGTGAGACTGAAAGGAGAGGAGAAGAAGCGAAGGTCAATATGCTAGCTTGATATTTCGAAACTCATTTGCCAGTAGTAGCATGAGCAATTAGCAAGAGCCCAGTGAATAGGGAAAATTTTGACACATCTTCATTATATGGATGGATTCCACTGTTGAGATTGGTCAATGAAAGCCCTTATCTTCTTTCTAGTCAACCTACATTTTTTTTGGCAAAGCAGACGAGAATAGTATCTTTCTAGGCGGGAATCTATTGATAGGATAAATGTTTGGTAAGGCAAGTCATAACTCTGACCCATGATTCATATATTTCCATGTTTCCACATCTTATACAGAACTCTCTTATCACTCAAGATGGGTGGTAGTAAAGGGTTTCGTACCATATTGGGGGTTGGCTTGTTAAGTACAAGGACATATATTAAGGGATCTCAATATCAAGATAAAAATGATATCATGCTTTCTTTTGGGATTGATGAATGAAGTAGCTTTCTCTTATTAAAGGAGAAGGTAGCTTGATATGCTAAACTGTGAAGGAGATAATATAGAGATAGGGTTGAGTAAAGTGAGAGGAAAGCTTTCTAGCTAGAAATCCCTATCCAGGCAAAGTAAGAGCTTTCATTGCATAGAACAAAGTGATTAATGACAGCTCGCCTTGAACAAATAGACATTCTAGAGGCATCTTCCATTCATTTTGATTTTGGTCTTTCTCCACCATATTTAGATCTGTCCTTTCTGTGATTCGCAATTCCTAGTAAAATCCTTAACTCCCTGAATACAATGGGATTTCACACCTAGTGAATCTTTCACTCTACCTCCTTTAACAAAGACTATATGATGTTCTTGTGAATTATGACATTCTCCTGGAATGTGAGAAAATATATCATTTTATTGCTAATAGTACTTTGGCTATCTTAAGTAGAGCTAAATTTGGTTTTTTCAGTGTTCTCGTTGAAGCATGAGGGCATAGTCCTTGCTTTTGGGAACATTGATCCAAAGATCGAGTATGTTTTGTGCACCATTTTTATTCACTACCATGGTGAATCGATTGAAAGTATGCATCTCTCTTTCCTATGTCCTTTCCCCCTTTTCCCTATCACTAGTGCTTACTCCCAATGTGAAGCTCCCCTTTTCCATTCATAGAGAGATACAATCATCAAAATCAAGAACAAGGCCATAATGGACCAAGATCCAAATTGATCAATCTTATTGGGAGGTATTGCCCAAAGACAAAAAAGGTGACTTCTGGATCAGGAATAATAAAGAAAATAGAATTTGGATAAAATCGTATATCGAAACAACTTCTAGCATCACAGGAGAGATCAAAACCACATTCATGGGAGGACATTTTTTCAGTATAGGTCGAACTATTGGAAGAAAATGGAAAGGGAAGACCAAGAGGGATCAAAGAAACTAGCAAACTGATCACTAAATAGGTCAAAATAGGTGCAAATTCTGACATCACAAAACACTTCATTCTACTTCTCTGCTCGCGGTGCTACTTTCTCTCGAAGCGACATACCGGAAAAAAAAAGAATGTAAAAAAAGTCAAACTTCTTATACTAACAAATAATAGTCGGTATACGGACCCTTCCTATCCTTAACTCCTTCTACCAAGAAAGACATAGATTGTATCAAACCTTGTCCCTCAAAGAAGCGTCTTTGTTCGACATTCTTAGTTTTTGCATGGAAAAAGTTCAGGTGCTAAACTCTTTTTTTTTTTTTCCAAGAGAGAAGCAAAGTGTTTCACTTGTAGAACAAGGGAATGGCGCTAGTCTTATTTTTTTCATTAGATATGATATACTTTGATGCTCTTTGTAGCATGTTTTTTTTTTTGCTCATTGGAAATGAATTAACCTCTTTCTTTGCTACACAACTTTTTTTCTAACTGTTCTACCATGAATATAGGAAAATATAGCATCAGCCGAATAGTTGCTACCAAAATAAAGGTGAATCTTTCGGGCTATAGCTTTTTGGGAGGATGAAAGGTGGGGCGATAGGGATCTCGGTCTATCTTCTCCTCATTCAGTCACACTGTAATATAAGCAAAAGTTGACATATCTAACCAATCTCATAAGGTACCCGTTGGGTTGGTTCGCGGTTCCTTCTCTAGTGCTTGGAAGCAAGGTGGCTATAGCTTGCATTACTTTGCATGTAAGAAGAGAAATTAAAAACCTAGAGGGCCTAGTGAGCCCACTGCAATGACACTAAAATGAGGTCAAGGGAATGAGAACTCTACAATAGCTAAGATCCTTTCATTCATACGACGTACCAAAAGCCATTAGAAACTTCATGATGGGGACGACCATGGATGAACTAAAAAGATGAAATAGCTATCATAGAAAAGCATGTATTAAACATCTGTTGCATTCAAATTTTATGTTTTTCACCTAAAATTAGGACGTTTGCAATAGGACAGGAAGAGCCATACCCTATAGTTTGAAACTAACTCTAAAACATATAAGCTAGCATAGCAAAAAGATTCTCTAAATTCTAAAAACCTATATTCTTATACAAGGTGCTCAACCATTTATAAAGACTATATAACTAATAAATGCTACACTTACTGGTAATGAAAATTAGGAATCGCATACAAAAAAAGTTCACAATAAGTTGAACAGCCTCGCACACCTTACTGGTGGAAGCCGCAGCTCTAAAGATGCTTGTAGAGCTTGCAACCCTTTCTTTTCTTTGTTCTATATGGTTCATGGACAGAGAATGTAAAGTTACATCAAGTTAAGATGATACTATTAGGGCGAACAAAGAAGGTGAAAGTGGGTAAGTTTGGTTCATAGCGCGTATTTTCCTCTCTTGAGGTCTTACTGGCTTGGGTGCATGAAAGCAAGGCCGGAGTGTGGACGTTTTGGCATGAAATTAGAGGCTCAACTTATAGGATTGGTTGCTATACTAGACTAACAAAATAGAATAATAAGGAAGAATTAAAAAGTAGATATACTTAAAGGATATGTATGTAAAGATCTTTTTATTTAATAATACTATATGAAACTAAGAATAACAATAAAGCAGATTTTTCTTAGTAAATCAATAATCTTTCTATAAAATACAAATACTTTTCTAACTAGTATATTCAATAGAATTTAATGCCAAAATGATTGGTTTCATGAAATTTTTTTTGTTGATTTAGACTGAACGTATATGGATAGTATTGATTTATAGATTTGTTTCAGGAATGGAATATGTAATATTGAATATAGATCCATATTGAGTATTTCCTTTCTTTCATGATCTTAGATCTTGATTGCTGCATTGAATAGAAATCTTATATAGAAAGATTTATGACCTTCTTTATTGAATAAGAAACTAGCACCTTTATCATTGAAGGTTATAAGATTAGCATAGCACTCTATTGGTGTTCAACTATTTTATAAGTTAGGTGTAACCTCTGATCCAGTTTCATACCATGTCAGAGGTTCTTCATATAGGATCTACAACACGATCAAGGCTCCACAGGTGGTTGAGGAACTGGTTACTTACAATTTCTTTACCTTGGGCATATGGTGGCATCCACTAAAGTGGTGGTTAATGCTACCATAACATGGTATCATTGATTGCTACCAAGCGCTAGCAAAGGGATTCTTCATCATTATGTACTAGATCAAGTTGCTCTGAAGGACTTCTCTTAAAAGGAAGTAGATATGTTATGCTTATTTTGGAGTAATGATGAACATAATATGTTCAAAAAACTGCTTCAATCATGGCTTATGAAGCACTTGTCACATGTACATTAGTATGTTGAAGCATACTTCATATATCAATTATTTTCTTATCAAATCTTTGCTATGCCACTCCTATCAAATGTTATACCATGAAATGTGGTGTTAAGGACTATTTTCTACTGAGTTATGGTTTCATGTGGTAAGTATAAGATAGGTTGAGAGCACATCCTAGGGTTTTACCCTTAGATATTCATAGGTCTCTCTCGAAAGATAGTGTTTGATAGGAATGGAAAGATGGCCAGCTATCATGACCCTTTTCTATATGGCTCCAACATTTTAAAGTCTGAATGGCACGAAAGCAAAGCACTAGGTTCTCTAGGCTTTTTTGAATGATGACCTTGCTTGGTCTTATTTAGCAAGCTTAATGTGGTTATATCCAGATAAAGCATCCTTGAATGTCAACATCTCATAGTCAGCAGGTTTATCCATGAAAATTTTAATGTGTAGCTGTGGAAAGTAGCAAGCCTTTTGTTTTTGAAGTGTCAAAAATCAATGTAAAGAAAAACTTCTCCATTCTTCTTTCTTCCCTATTAACTAATTCTTTCCTTCTTCTACCGGGTAGATGCTACTAATGGATTTTACTCGAATATATGACTACATGCCATAAGTGAAACTTAAAATACTATAGTCTTAGAACTCCTCACTAGCTTCCTTACCACTCAAAGTGAAAAGGACCTTCTAGTGCCTATTTCCTTAATGCCTAACAAATGAACTAACATCCCATAAGTGATCTGATCTGCTATTCTCATTAGAAGCATATGCACAAGTGATTCTTTTTCGAGTTCAATTAGCTATATTAATGGGAATAGTAGCTAGCTACTCAACGGGTTGTTTTATTGAAGAATACACATAAACATCATATTCTAATATTGGCAAGAAACATGAAGAATTTTCGCTTCACGCAACTCAGTGGAACTGATTAAATATTGCCTGGTTAACAAGAGTCAGCTTTGGAGCCAATTAGATGAAAGTTTTTTTTCTATCTTTCCATGTTATTAAAATTGAAAAGGATACTCTATTGACTATGGTTTTCTTTTGGTAGCATAGATCATTCATCAAGTATAATAAGTACTAGCATGACACACTCAGTCTAAAAAAAGGAAACTATGTTGTGGTTGTGAGAAAGGTGTCATAATAGGAGAATGTCTTTGATCCAAGTCCCTAGCTTCGTGAATGGAAAACAAAGGCTTTACATTTAATAGGGCTTTTTTCCAGTGCATCAAGGATCATGAATTTTTCCTTCTCTAGATGTACTAATGCTAACTTAGAAACAAAGAAGAAGTTAGGGCGAGCATAGGGTACTAGTGGCTCACCTACTTCTAAAATGCTTGGTTCCAAGAAAGAAGTGGATTTGGTTAAAAGGCAAATAAAATATAAGTGATGCTGATTGGGCTTCTTCAGATTGGTGCTAAATGGAATGCTTCTGTCTTTTTTTGTGAGACGCTCAACTATCTAGGAAAAGGAAAAAGCAATAGATAGTTTCATGTTCCAATGCCGAAATGGAGAATCATGAAAACTTCTTGTCCATCTCATTACAACTTTTTTTTTCCCTTCAATAAATTTTGGCTATGCCCAATGCCAAACCTAGCTTCATAGACATAATAAAGCTTCCTAAAAAGGGAAAGGGGCACCAGAGATTATAATTGATGAATTGCATTTTGCTAGATAGATTATTTTAGAAAGACTCCTTGGATAAATTACAATTTTGAGAATCTAAATATTGGATATTGGTTTATATGTGGGTGGGATGGGGGCCCCACTATTTGTTAATTAAGGGGGGTGGGGGACTAGCCTTATGACTTCCAACTATAGAGAGGTGCACCTAACCCACCTAACCACTCATCAATCAATGTGTTCAACTGACTTTCACATAATGACCCCTATTATAAAGTAATTTTAGCCCCATCTTTTGACTATTATTAACTAATCTTTTAATTTTCAAACTACGGCCCAATGTTAGAACATTTCTTTGAATGCTATTCCAACATAAGTTGTTTTATTCTATTTCCCATGCTAGGAAGCATTAGTCCTCTTTTCATTACAAATTATAGAATATGACTAATACAATTGATTAGTCCATGTGCTTCTCTTATTACTTTTTTGTATCCCCCTATTCCTCGGATACAATTCGAACCTTCTATGGTCAAATCTAAATTTGTTCAAAGCCTTCGATTTCTTCCTTATGAAAACATCCATTTTTCTATGGGTATAGATGGTATTTCGTTATTCTTCATAATATTGACCACATTTCTTATCCCTATTTATATTTTAGTGATTTGATCTGGTATGAGAAGTTTTGGGAAAGAGTATATTATAACTTCTCTAATTCATTAATTTCTAATGATTGTCGTGTCACGTATGCTGATTCTTCTACTATTTTATGTTCTTCCTGAAAGCGTACCTATCCCTATGCTATGCAGAATGAAGCATCTTTTATTTGCTGGAATTAAGGTTTTTCTCTATAAGGGCCTTGTGTAGTAAACCTCCTATGGGCAGACCTCCATCATCATCAAGTAGTAAAAATTTAAGTCTTTCCTATAAAGCTTTCGAAAAGAGGGGTAGTCTTGTGTGTCAGCATAGCATTTTATGTTGAACCACTGAACCACACATCTTTTTTTTGTGGGAGGGTACTCCAAGTAGTGGGTACCCTATAGGACCTCGACCTGCCCACTTGGGTCTTATATGGATATGTAGGATGGGGTGCTCCTAGGTGTGTGTAGGGGGTCTGTTTGTTCATGAGAATGGATTCCTCATCAATCAGAGGGGTGTGGACACACTTGTGCAAATTCGAGTAAACACTATAAGGTGTAGTGTGTTTGAATAGTTGCTATTTGAATGATTTATAATTGTGCAACTTATGTAGTTTTGATGATTCCAAACATTATTGTTCAAATGTATAGTTATCTCCTATCAATTTCAGAAGATTTGCACTTGCTCTTGTGTGTACTAACATTTCAGGAAAATCAGACTCCAGACTACGAAAACTTCAAATCAAATTCAACATGAGACTTTGAATTAATTTTGAAAGGGAGTGATTGTAATTGAGTGAATAAAATCTCACACACACAAAATAAGGAGATCTTGAAATTCTATACTGATCGTACAGGACGATATTTATCGTACTGGACGATCTGTCAGTTATCTCCTATAGAGCACTTGGAACGAATAGGAACTTGCTTGAAAAAATTTTTTTT
>NW_021318754.1:60678-111474 GCF_001605985.2 Dendrobium catenatum
CGGGTAGTGGTGAAAAGAGTGTGTTGTAAAGGTTTCTCCGCCTTGCTGTGGGTGCAAAAGGAGAGTCACTTTTGGTATTAGTGCAATACTCAGAGGGTTCCTCTGAGGAGTGGATGTAGGTCTGGTTATAGACCGAACCACTATAAATCTGGTGTCATTTACTTTATTGCTTTTACGTTTCCGCATTTTAAATTTCAGTTTTAACAACTCTGTGGTTGAAAAACATTTTTCTACAAACTTTAAAAGAAAATTTTATTTCGGTTCAACTTTATTATTAAGAGGGTTTAAAATTTTTAAAACTACCAATTCACCCCCCTCTTGGTAGCCGTGGGACATTTACTTAGGCTTAACAACCTAATTACTAGACTCAACATAGTGTAAAGAAAAGAATTTGTACCTGACTAGGAATGGATGTAAACTCATAAGCTAACGAAGGTAGGGATAGTCATACATGTCTTCTTGTGAAAAAAAAATAGATTCCCTGCTACAGCATGCAGGTTAATTTTCCTCTATCATCATCAAGGAGCTCTTAGCGAGGAGACTATATGATGCTAAAATGGGAGGATCGACCCGTTCAGTAAGGTTCAAAAGAAAGAATATTGGCACTATATGGAGACTTAACCCCTTGAAAAGAAATTCAAGAAGGGCTGAGCTCGTTAGAGTGCTCGGGAATATGGTTGGTCCTATCCCAAGTGAAATATGAAAATAAAAGGGGGCAGGTAGCTTTACACATGCGTCTTCGTACAAGTGCTGCGTACATGTTTAGGTCAGAAAGATCAAACCAATTGGAACTGCTACATCATAAAAGTCATCGTTTCATAATGGCCATAAGTTAGGCCATTACATAAGGCAATGAATTTTTCATATCTCTCTCTTAAAATCTATAGAGATACATCTACTGCGTGAGCAACCCAACTGTGCCTAACATCTGCTCTACAAGCCGTACTCCATCTTTCTTCCCAATGAGCTCTTTTTCTTTTCAATCAAAATTATTACCTTAAACTTGACTAAGTGAAATACTTCACACCTTTTTTCTTGATTTTAAAGAGGTTTTAAAGGTAATGTTTTTGATGTGGTGTTAGACTTTTTGTAGGCTCGTGCTAATTTATTCTTTGGTCCCTTTGGGTATATAGGAAGACAATAAAGACGTGGTGTTAGACTTTTTTGTAGGCTCATGCTAATTTATTCTTTGGTCCCTTTGGGTCTCTTGATGTCAAGGTCCATCTAATGCTCAACCTGTTGATAGGATGGTGTATCCACACATTACTTGTTATCTCAAGTTCGGCTATGCTCCATGTAAGTGAGCAACCATTATTCACCAGTTTCACATCTTACTATTTGTTTTTCCTAATTAAAGAAAGATTTGGAAAAGAAAATAACAAGTACAAAAACATCTTAAGCTAAACACGTACTTATTAATAACCAACCCGTAATGAATAAGGAAGTTATAGTAATGCTATGAATGACCCAGTATCAAATACTAGTAAGAATATCATCAAAAGAATGTTATCCCATGTTTTCAAACATGTTGAGCTCCACAAATTTATGTATGTTAAAAAAAGTCTTATTCACGACCTTTCCTTCTGTAGTGCTAGTAGTCGCATAATGAATGAATGTTGTAGTTTAGTCTCTTATGCTTCCAGACATATTGAGTGCAGCTAGTTAAGCAAAGGTTTCCAATGATACCTATTATCCAATAGCAAAGCACCTGATATATAATAGCGTAGATAATGGAGGATTAGTGCAACTATCAAGATAAAGAAAATTGGAGCCTTTCTTGTCTTCCTTCAACATTTTAGGATATGCATTCTGGTCTTAATAAATTCTTTAAAAACTCAAGCAATTAGATATTATGCAGTAGGTACTAAGCAAGGTAGGTAAATGATTGGGAAGTATGTGGGCTAACAAAGATATAGAGGTTTATAGATAAGTAATGGCTCTAGAAGAGGGTTGGGTTTCTACCTTTAGTGTGGAGAAATTTTAAGCAAAAAGATAGCATCATTTTGTAGTCTCCCTATAGTAAGGTTAAGGTAACACTTTGAATAGAATAATAGTTCATATTGATCTAAATTCTTTTATTTGTGGATAAGATTTAGGAGAGTGACACAAAGTGCACGAATTTTTAAAAAGATGGTCTTCAGTCCAGGATCAGATCATTCATAATTAGAAAGGAAATTTGTTGTGGTTACCTCAATAAAAGGACTACTAATCAAAAAGAGAGAGAGAGAGAGAGAGAGAGAGAGAGAGAGAGAGAGAGGAAGGGGGGCAGGGTACATCAAAATAAGTTTCTCATGTGTCTTTTCACTATTTCTTTGGAAGTAAGTTCAAAATGTCATTAATGATCTTGCAGGTGTTGGACTACTATCTATGCAATTTTGCATACCATACTCCTTTTGTTGTTGAAGAACAAAATGCTTTGCGCCTTTTTTTCTTCTATATCAACTTGTGTTGAATCCTAGCAACAACATGTCCTATATGTATATTAGTTGGTTATTTATGAATAACCAATATTTAGCTTAATTTTTTCTTAGAAAAAAGAAAAAAAGGGGCTTGGAAAAGTTGAAAGGAAATAGGTTTTGGTCCCATTACTAAGGCTCAAATCCTTCCATTCCAGATCATTTGCATTAGAAATGAAGGATTTTTTTCTATTAAAATTTGAAAATTGAATTCAACAATTTTCAATTTCATATTGGATACAGTGTTATTCAATCTAAATTCTAAGAAAAAATCTTACAATCGTATCTTTTTTTTTTTAAAGAAGGATCTTTTATGATGGACAATCTTGAAAATTCTATTGAAGATGTAAATAAGTTTTCTTAAAATTTATTTGTTTTTTTCATGTGACATTATTCATAAGAGAAAATATGGGGTCATTTTTAGTGAAATCCTTGCTGGTTAAACTCTTCTTTTTTTAGTGTAGATTATTATGTATCAGTTCAACCAATGACTATTCATTAATCCATATTAAATCAATTATATACGATTCCAATTTCAAAGAAAATTTTATCGATGTTATGGAAAAACTTCATTTGAAATGATGTGATAAAAAGCAACGCCAACAACATGATTGACAGTGGATTCTGACATCCACCATTTTCTACGCGAATGAAGATACTCTTATCTCGACATAGTATGTTCTAATAGGAACTTAATTGAATCTATCTTGGGTCGCTAAATAAAGTTACTAATGGTATATAAAGGTATAACATATAATGGAGATCGAGCAAAAATGATTGATTCATTTATCAGGGGAATAATATAGGGTTAGTGACAATCAATAAGTTAGACCAACTTTTTAAATATATCATCAATATAGAAATAAAAATAAATGGAGAGGTTAAAACTTGAACAAAATGAAAAAAAATCAAATTTGTCAAAATTTTCAAACTATAAGATCAAGAATGTGCAAAAATGGAATAAATCTTTCGTATGATTTTTCCCTTTTCCATAGAATGAACAAAAAACAAAAGGTATGTTGGTGCCTTTTTTATTTTTGAAAAGGAGTAATGATCACCAAAGTAATGTCTAAACCTAATGATTGTACAAAGAACAAAGCAAAGACAACAAATTCTGGAACAATGAAACACTATTTTCACTTGTCTCAACAATTGGAATAGAATGAGTATAAATAAAAAGAGATCTGAAAGGAGACAAAAAAAGAGGTCAGAGATAGCTTAAGGAATTCTAGAAATTAAAATAATTTTATTGAGTCGTATGAGGAGAAAACCACCTATACATTTCAAAGAGGGCATTTTTTATCTACTTCTATCACAATGAGGCAATTGTTGCAATTGATGTTCAATCTCAAAGAGAAGGAAGAGATCTTCAGAGATATAAATGGGTTTTTATAATCTGATAAAGAATCAAACTTATTCAAATGTTCCTGCTATTTTCTATTTTCTTGAAAAAAAATGCTCAACCCATTGGAATTGTTTATGATATTTAATGGAAGGCAGAATTCTTAAAAGAATTTTGAGTTTCTTTTGATAAAAAAGAAAGTAAAAATAAGAACCATGAATAAAAAAAGAATTGGATAACTAATACCTATCTTTGTGTAACTTTATTCAAAGTTTCTATTTTTTTTTTTCTTTTTTTTACCATTAGAAAGAACTTGTTTTAATTGCATATATAAGAAATCCTCATTTTTGCCCATGCCTCAGACCAGAAAAAAGAACGTTGTCACTTATTAAGAGACTATCTCCCAAAGGTGCTCTTACGAAACATCCAAAATACTATGATCCTTTCCTCACTCTAACAAAGCTCACTTCTACTTAAGACATCCTAGTTTGCACTAAACTAAAAGGAGAGACTATAAAGAGAGGGATAGATATAATGGTTAACATATTGCATGATTTTTTCCAAAGAAAGAAACAAACTCATCTATTCTTCTATCATAGCTTGCTTTAACCAAAAAGGATTTATAAAAGATCCAACTACCAAGCTATAAGAAGAGAGGAGAGCTACTAGAAGCTAAGCTACATTCCCATATAGATACTATAGCTAATAGAAAGGGAAGACCTTAGCTCATTATAGAGGGCAGACTACCTTCTGATAGAGTGCTATATCTTAAGATAAGTATACTCTCTTTCTTTGAAAAATGGTACAATACTCGATCTAGATACCTAGCTACTAGAATAGGGGGAAGAGCATATAGCTCAAATGCATAAGGATCGGGAAAGCTGAAACTCAGAGGCAACGGAGGATGGGAATGTTGGGTCTAACCTTAGAAGGAAATATATGAGATTTTCTAGCTTGGTAAAATCAGAAGACAAGGATACAAGGATGGGACCTAGCTAGAGGACTCTCTGTCATCCTAAAGCTAATCCCAAAATTTTAGCTACAAAAATTTTTCTTGTTCTTGGGAAAAAAAATCAATAATACAAGTAGGGGTACTAGGCTTACCTCAATATCAAGATAGAAGGAGGTCTACAAAATTAGGTTGTTGACCAGGCTATGGTAACAATGTTAGACCGAGATTCCTGATTGATTTCATATATAAAAGAAGTTGTAGAAGAAGATGTGGGAGAGCCATTCCCTTAAAACAAGATCAAAGGAAGGTTTTGATTCTAGGGCTAGGTTCGGTATTATACACTAATCAAAAGAGAGTGCAAACATTATGTAAGTACCAAACAAGCAAGTAGGGAACTTCCAATCATGAGGGAAAATGGTCACCCATTAATGGAGGAAATTACCCACTCTTCTATTCTCTTATGAGATTTGGAGGACAAAGATTAGCATGCTTCTTTTGCCTCTAGGAAAAATATAAGGAACCTATTCTCTTTCATAATCAGCTATGCACAAAGATGTTCCTGGTTCTATTGAGATTGACCCTGGAGAGAGGCCTCCATCTATTGCTTGGGAGATACCATAGCACACTGAGACCTTACCTCTTATTGACTTGAATAAACTCACTACTATCTTCCCTACCCTCACTCACTCTTTGAAGGAAAGAGAAACAAAGCAAGAAAATACTTAAAAGAAAGAAAATTAATATTAGGTAGAGTATTCATAAACAAGCATAGGAATAGGTTCCCTTGAGTAATACATAAGGAAAAATCCTCACTTAAGAAGAAGGAAATGGGGCATGACGATTAACCATTATGAATAAGATTAGGATTTGAGATAGATAGAAAGGAGTCCAATCTAAAAATTCCTAGGGAGAAAAATTCCTACTAGTAAGAAAGTATAAGCATGTGAAGAATGAGTCCCTACTCGGGTTAATATTGGTTGGCATTACTTTTTCATATATAGGATTGTAATAAGCAATAGAAAATTATGATAGTGTTAGGGTACAGCGTGAGGGAACCCTCGAATATTCCTTGAGGTTCCATCTCTAGGAAATATACCACGAGGATCTACTTCAGCAAGTTTTCTCCCAAGGACAAAAGTTACTATTTATTAACTCCCTTTGTCATGTTCCTCTTTCTATCACAGGCTCAGATGCAATGGAGATTTATCATGAGCCAACAAGTTTAGTTGTGTTGCATAATGAGTCTAAAGGGGTTATGCATATTTTTTTGAGTTATGATAGAAAACCAACAATATACTAGGTTAATAAGCAGTTCTCCTCGCCTACTCTATAGTGCTAGTTTGCCTACCAAATAGAGGAAATAGGGATTACACCATATTTCTTTGATATTGGATAGAATTTTAGACAAAATAATGAAATCCATATAACTTTACTCCAAGTTGTGAGAACATTGTGCCAATTGCGATTGTGTGGCTTTTTCGCATGGTTGGAGACCCCGTATGAACAAAAAATGTAGGGTGGTGTTGGAGAACCTCAACTCCCTAATGAAAGATAGATATTTTAGGGTGCATTTCATCTTTTTAAGGAATAAGGCAAGATGAGTGTATTTAAACAGATCTTGGGAAGGTATCTCTATATATTTAGTAGTTGGACCACGAAAAACCCAATTGGGTCATGACAGTTGGGGGTAGTTGATCGATTCTCTGAGATAGCAGGCTTCATTTTGTTGTGGATCATAAATGATGAAAAGGAGTTGGGATTCTTTTATTGCAAAGCATGCCCCGCTGTAGTCAGTTTTGCAGCATGGAATAAGATGGTTCCGGTAATTGTTTCTAAAACTGGGGGGATGGGGGCTTCTCTCCTAGAGTGAAGGAGGCATATCTTTGTTTGTTAAATAGGCTTAGTCTTCTTCTTGTTAGCTTGATGGCTATGAAGAAAGAGCCTACAACATTTCATTCATCAAACCATAACTCTTAATTTTATCTTCTTGCACCATTCAACTATGTTCACTCACTTGCTCAAGTAGGATTCTTTTAAAAACATTGATCAAGTCAGTGCCCTATCAACCATATATTTTGCATACTAGTGAAAACTAGAATAGAATACTTCCTTAATCAACTACAAGTATAGAGGAAGGAAAGGGTTACATCCTCTTTTAATGTATTCCATATTGCTTTATCCATAAAGATATGATGAAGAGACAATTCAAGATCTTATACTTATAGTGATTTAATAAGAAGATAACTAGAGGAAACTCAAAGGCCTACCAAAGAGGTAGGATGGTATTCGCCTATCCTCCGCTCTATGATACCATCTAGACTACCTTAGTTAGCTACATCCCTCAGGGTGAAACATCCAGAAAGTCGCATAGTCACATCAAACTATCAACCAAGAAACTTATAAGTCATTTTTCCTCTCCCAGTACATAAAGGAAAAGCTCAAGAGAAGTTATAAAGGGAAGACTTTCTACCTCTATCCTTATCTCCTTATCTAGACTCCAAATATAATCCTAGCCTATCTATCCTTGCATCTTCTAGTCATGCCTACTATCCCAACTACAAAGAGAAAGAAGACTACTACCCTCTCTAACTAGTTCTTATCTATCCTAGTTGGATAGAATGTTGCTACATCTAGCTCATAGAGAATGTAATGACTTAGGCTATCTACATATGGCTTTCCTTTTTTACTTGAGGGTGGAAGATAAGTGCATGAAGGCTAGGTCCCATCCTCTTCCACTAGAAATGGCTTCTTCTCTTAGAGCTTCTTTCCAGTAGTCATAAAAACCTTACTTATCTATCTTCAGAAAGAGGATAGATAGAAAGATAACTTGATCAATGTCTTCTTCTGCTATAACCCAAGATAAGAGGAAGATAAAAAAAAGGCATGACAGATGATAAGATGATGCATCTTTGAGTCTGCTCATCTAGATCTATATATAGGGGTACCTTTGAACTCCTTCTATCTAGTGCTCTCAAGTTGAGGTAGCTCGAAGCTTTGAATGGCTCCATCTTGGCTTCCTTCTTTCTAGTGATTAGAGTCTTTTATTTGCTACTTTGCATCTTACTATGAGTGCCTTTTTTCTTAAAGCCATAGGACTATGCTATAAGGGAGGCACCCTTTCTTCTAACACTTCCTCCTTACTCTATCTCTTCCAATTTTAGTTTTAGGTCATAGTTCACTCAATAATAGTTCCTGCCTCAAGTTTTCTTTTTCTTTCTTCATACGGTTATATCCTTTTTAATATGTTGGTAAAGGAGAATGAGAAGATTTGAATTTATTCCTTTCAATGGTTTCTCCTTATCTCAAGCATTATAATATGAGGGACATCATTGAGAGAAAGAATTCTCAGTTTAAGTCTTATTACAAATATAAGATAGAAAGAGAGGTATAGTCCTTCCTCTCCTCTAATTTACCTCGCTCTGATCTTCTTCCACTGTAGCTACTAATTCCATTCCCTTTTTTTAGTGAGCATTTGCTTCCTAAACGCTCGCCACTCTGATTTTTTCTTTGATCCTTTCCTCACTTTTTAAGGAGGGGACTTTATTTTTGTGTAGAAGTAAGCAATCTACTCCTTCCCTCTACCCTTATCTTAGGTAGGCTCCATCATGAGCATCCCCATCCATGCAATAATAATTCCTTCTAGCACCTTCTTTTATCTTTATGTTGATTAGTGAGGATCAAGGTTCCATTCTTTTTATAGTAATGATGTGTACAAGCTCAACTATTTTCATTTCTATGCACCTTTTCTCATCCCCCATCGTGTAAAGGAATGAAAAACCTAATTAAAAGTGAATTTGGGCATGAGATTCCACATCAAGGAGGTTATTTGGCCATGGAATTAGTCACGTTGATCCCTGGTTTATATACAGCCGGGGGTGTCTTCCCTTATGCTCTATTCCTTAGCATAAGCCATAGAGGTGGGGAAGAAGGAAGCAAGAGCAAGGCGACACTTCATTAAGCATTTGCAAAATCAAAGCTCGTGGATGACTTCAAAATTGCTTTCCTTCTTTTTAATACTTACTAAGCGAAAGATGTAGAATCGTTGTTCACACGTCTTGGTAAAGAAGCTGTGATTGGTGCAATATTTTCTTCTTTCTATTATCCCCTAGTAGGTCAGTGACTGAGAGATTCAGTGTTGAAGAAAAAGCCGATGTTATTTATGCTCTTTGGGGGAATCACTGCAGTTGGTGCTTGAGTAGGGGCATTCAATTTTTGTTTCAACTCTAAGTGAATAAGGTGCTAGCCTATCTTTTGTGAAGGTGTTCTCCCCTTAAGAAGCTCATAGGGTATTTTATTCTATTTTGGCTTTATGTTCATCCTTTTTTGAACATAACATGCATTGCTAACTACTTCAACGCAAAAATATTTAAGAAGTGAATATTCTGTCAACATGTCTCTAGCTGCTTTAATTAATATTATGTTCTTTCTTTTGACTATCCCATTATGTTGAGGGGTCATAGATGTAGAAAAATTGTGATCAATTCCATGTAATTTACCAAAATCCTAAAATTTTTTATTTTCAAATTCACCTCCATAATCATTTTAAATTGTTAAAATTTTACATCCTAGTTTCCTCTTAATCGAAGTCAAAAAATATCTAAATTCCTTAAATGATTCGTCTTATGAAATAAAAATTTAACCCACATGAATCTTGAGAAATCATCAATTATCTTAAATCTGTATACCTTCCCTTCTAGACTTATAGTACTAACTGGTCCAAAAAGATCCATTTGAGTAAACTCTAATGGTTTGCTAGTTCTAAGATCCTTATAAGAATGAAATAAGGACTTCACCTATTTTCCTAGTTGACATGCATCCCAAAGGTGATCCTTAGTAATGTCTAATTTTGGTATACCTTTAACCAATTCCTTTTTGATAATTTTCATAAGGTTTTTCATATTAGCGTGACAATGTCTCCATTTTTGGATTCTAGCGATACAAAATATATAGTTTCTCTAGTCATATGCTTTGAGCAATCGCTATCCAGGTACAAAACGCTCTCACAAGGTCTTATATAAGAGCGTACCTACAAAATAATCAAATGTTAGATTTGTGAACCAAAACAAGTTTAGGTTCTTCTTTTGGCAAAATAAAACTAGATTTATGTATGATATGACTTATTTTTTGCATTTTAGGTCTCCACACTAAATGATTTTTTCTATCTAAAATAAAAGTTTGTGAAATATGTCCAATTATACCACAAGTAAAACATTTAACTCTAGGAAAAGGGTTTTTCAATCTTCGATAATAAATTTGTCACTTATTAGGTTTTAAAATTTTGGACTTCAAAATAGGATTAGTAAAATCTCCAAGTGTAGGGGGTATCCTATTTTCCTTGAGAGCTTGCACTTTCAATTAAAGAAATTTGTTTATATCTTCTAACACATTAATGTCTTATTTTAAATGGCTCTCTCTATTTTTAGATTCATCCTTCAAATTTTTAAATTCTTTTCTAATTCAGTGTAGGAAGATTTTAGAAGATCATTCTACTAATTCAAATCATCAAATAAATCTAGTAAGCTCATGTGATTGTTTTCAATCAGTCTGTGATCTTTCCTAATGGTTTTAAGCTCCTTTTGTAATTCTTGGAATTCTAGGTTCAATCTAACATACATTTTCTTAAGTTTTCTATATGTTGTATTTTTTCTTTCAAAAACTTCAAACAATTAATCATAGGTTAAGTCACATACTTTTTCTTAATATGATTGACCAAGATTGTTGGCCATTAAACATAGGTTGGTGACTTCCTCCTTTTTTATTTCTGATGA
Organism: Dendrobium catenatum; assembly: GCF_001605985.2. Classification (NCBI taxonomy): domain Eukaryota; kingdom Viridiplantae; phylum Streptophyta; class Magnoliopsida; order Asparagales; family Orchidaceae; genus Dendrobium; species Dendrobium catenatum. Next base: position 71,197 of record NW_021318754.1, read on the forward strand.
ATCCAAAGTTTAGTCTACCCAGAAAGCTCATTGAAACCTGTTCTTGCCCTTTCTCCCATTTGTTTTCTCCTCTAGCTTCTCCTTGCTTGGAGTGACTTTAAGATTAGGGTAGTCCATTTCAATATATCCAAGTTTCTTGCATTCGTAACAAATCACATCATTAGAAATCTTAACATTTTTGTGAAACTTATCTTTGTTTTTTTGCTGGTGTCTCCTTTGCTTTCTTTTAAGAAAACTCCAGAATTGCCTTGTCATCAAGGCAATGTCGTTCTCATCCTCAGGTTGTGATTAATCAAACTCTGAGTCATCCACTAGTAGTACTATGTTCTTCTCCTTTCACTATTCTCCTACATCAATCTTCCTTTAACTCACTCCTTTCTCGTAAGCAATTAGTGATCCAAGAAGATTATTAATAGAGTAAATATAAGTCCTTAGACTCAATAATAGTAGTTATTTCATCATCATAAGTAGTAGGCAAATAATGAAGAATTTTATTAACTTTTTCAGCATTCATTAGTTCCCTACCTTATGCATGCAAAGAAGTGACTATTTGAGTGAATGTTATGTACATGTCAGAAATAAATTCATTAGGTTTCATGCAAAATAATTAATAGTCACCTAACAAGATATTAAATCAAGATTGCTTTACTTTATTAGTCCCTTTGTAAGTAATATAAACCCATTCTAAATGTCCTTTCCACTTTTACAAGGGGAAACTCGCATGTAATCTTAGGACTTAAGTGCACAAAAAAACTATTTAAACATTTTGCATTTATTTTTTCTAAGTCATGTTCTTCTACAATCCATTTAGCAATAGGTGTTTCAACTCTAATGCCATCTACAAGTCTAGTTGGCCTAGTGTGCCCTTCCTGAACTAAAATCCACGTGTGATAGTCAAGTGATTAAAGAAATGTAGACATTCATATTTTCCAAAAATCAAAAGGGATATTATAAAATAATGGAGGTCTTATGATCGAATACCCTTCAGGTGTGTTTTAATTTTAAAAAGTAGCCATTAACATTTTCTAAAAGTAGTTAAATTTATAGTTATGAAATAAAGCTCTGATACCACTAAATAATTCCATATAAGTTGTTAAACCTAAGCAATTATCCTAAGCTCTGATACCACTACTTTGAATTCATCGGGTTGAAAAGGGACCGGTCCAAATCGTATTATAGATGACATCTGTATGAAAATGACATCATATAATATGATTAGTTTAGAAAAAAATATTGAATTTGTCGGGACAAAAAGGGACCCAACCAATTCATACTCTGGACGACATCTATATGAAGGAAACTTTGTATAGTACGATCCATTTATAAAAAAAAAATTTACCTAATGGTCATTTGATTGTTGGTAGGACAAAATAACTGGTCAAATCATCCCGTATGAAATGACTTCATACAGTACAATAATTTTAAAAATTATAAATTTTAAATGCTACACTAGTGTGTATGTGTGTGCATATTTACTCAGTTACAATCACACTCTCTCAGACTCAATAAAATGAAAAATACATACTTCATTTATAATGAATCCTAATCTGATCTAATTTGAAGTCTTCAATAATATTGAGTATGATTTCCATAAAATATTAGTACACACAAACAATAAAATATACATCAAAAAAATATTTGAAGAAATTGTAATAAAAATAATAATATTTGTAAACATAAAAAAATATATATTGCATGAATCTCAGCAATCGAAAAACTAAGTTGTAATAATCTAAACACGTGTCTATGGCTAGAAGATGGTATCTTTTCAAGTCCACACTTCTCGCTCTTAGAGTGTACTAGAATTAAGCATTAAGCCTGACAGTCATTGTCATGAAGCTCATTGAGTCTCTTGCATTACACTTCCTAGCTAGCTCCGAGTGAAGAAAGCCTATTTTCTTTCAATTCATGGGATAATATCTGCATTGTTTAGAAACTTATTCTTCCATAAATCACTACTAAAGAAAAGAAAGTAATGTAAAAAATGGAATTTATTGTTGGACCTCAATATAGTTGGTAATTCTTCTGGGACCCATGGATCCTTGGGGACAATCTTGCAAGCTTGGTGAATGTTGATAGAATGTGGAATGATCTGGGGCATGAGATTAGTAGTTTCAACCATTATCCATAATGGCACAAAGGATCTTCCTCATCCTGTATCACCTTATATGCTACGGATGTGGCCTATTTTTAGAAAATTTTGTATGATGATGAACTTAGATGGAAGCAGACAAACTCTAAGACCTAATCTTCCAATTCATCAAAGTTGTCTTCAATTCTAGGCTTGAAAAATTATAGCTGGGCTGAGTGACCATGCTCTTCCCTCTGGACCCACATAAGTGATGTGTATCACTCTAATCTCTAGCATAGGTTTAGCTATAGATAGGAAGAGCATTGAATGAAGGAAGGAAGGCAACTTAATGGATGATAGCTAGGAGCACATATACGGTTCCAAGTTCTTGTATGACCATCCTATCCCTGATACCTCTAATTGAGGGTAAGATTCTCATATAAAGAAAGTGGTTATCACCCAATATAATGGTTGAGGGCTAACTCTTTCCTTCACCTAATGGTAAAGTAAGACTAGGAGGTGGCCCTTAGGAAGCTGGATTACTTATATCTTCTTCAATATACCTAGAGAAAATCCATTTGTAAATAAAGTAAATTACAGGAAAGCTCCATTACACCGAAAGTCCTTTTTTTTCCAAGATTACTAATACATAGAGATTCCCTCTAGCAGGATCAGACCTTCCATACGATAACATCTCATAAAAAAGAGAGTATAACCTTCTCTCAATAGTAGTCCTTGGTTGTAGACAATATCTCTAGAGTGTGTCAAGACCTAAAAGAAATGGTGCTACACATAGAAGTACCAAATATTTGAAATCTTGATAAGGTGAGGAGCAAATGCTTAACATGAGCAATTCAAAGATTGGGTTCTGCCACCAACTCGACTTCAGTAGAAGATCAAGCTTTTTTCACTAAACGAAGGGAGGCAAGAGTCTGTAATAGGGAAAAAGTTGGGGAGTTTTTCGTCTAGAAAATGTGGAAGCCTAGTGCATTAATTTGATTATTGGGCAATCAACAAGATATCCTAACCATCAAGAACAAGTATCTAATTTGATTGCATACTTATTCACAATAATCCATAAGTGCGAGATACTTCTCAAAGTTGGATCTACACTTGGGCTACTTACAAGTGTGTATCATGAAAGGAGATGGGCTAAAAGTCAGTAATCCAAAAATAATGTTCCAGTGCTGACCTATTAGCTGTTGTTCTATGCCTTACAAGATGATCACCAAGATTGTGGTCAATTACCTAAAGCTAGTGCTTCCAAGTCTTGTTTCTCCTATATAGAGCAGCTTCATACCAGTGCCAAGTTAGTGATAACATTCTCATTATGCAAGAGATCTTTCACTTAATGGAATGATTCAACCATGTCGAGTAAAAGGTTACTACCATTATGAACAAGTGAATAATTATGAAAGTTAGCAGAGCTAGGGCTCCCTCCCCTTAGTCCTGTTAGCTTAGCTATTGGCAGAATTTTTGGTGCTAGTGAATAAGGAGTTTTTAGGCCAAATGCAACAGAAGGTTCTAGAATGGATGTTCACAAGGGAAGTGGCATAGTTAGTGGAAATGGGGATGGACCTCAAATGCAAGATATGAGGGTGTTCTCTTTGCACGACAATCCACTTACCAACTGATTCAAGTTTTTGGAATGAATGATCTAAGTAAGGGCTCCAGGGGAGTCTTGGTTCTATTAAACCAGACTGCTTAACCCTAGGAAGGTAGTTCTTTGACCGAGTTTAGTGAGATTGAGGCTTAGATCTTTCAAGCAGATCTTGAAGGAAGAAGGGGAAAAGAAAAATAAAAAAATGACAAAGAGAAAAAGCCAGTCATCAATTGCTTCTGAAATACGGATGAGTATAATCAGGTTATACACTTTCTCGAAGTGGTAAATTAAAAAAAAATGAGGTCAGAAATGTTAGCATTAGCGGAAGTTCCTTACTCGCCCCACTTGACTTAGAAAGGGCTTGAGGATGAGGTGCGTAGCGAGATTATATGCTTACCCGTGAAGATGAAAGTTTGTTTTTGTGTTGTTATCAATGAAAGAATTATATTAGGTCTGTACTACCAAAGAATTTAGTCGTTGACTTGAAAGATAGTTCATAAAGTGAAGGGAATACTTTTAGAATTTCTTTCTTTAGATTATTAATTAGCCTTCAATGGTTTATGAAACAACTAGACGAACGGGAGAAGAGTGGGAGCATAACCCATTTATTCATTGGGTTACCTTTACTCTGTTGATCTATTTTTAGCAGGACAAATATGAAAATATCCAGATTAATATCAAATTTCAAAATCATGTAGGTTTGGTCAAGTGAAAAAGTCCAAAGAGCTCCCCGTGTTGGGACCAGCCCCACACGTATACAGCTGCGCACTAGACAGGTTAACAAAGACCTCCTGTACACACAAAGCCTTGGAATCAATAGACAAGGAACCTTAGAAAATAAGTTAAATATAAAAATTAATAGCTTGGGAAGGCTACGAGAGGTCATCATATAGAGGAGGATACCCAAAAGAATCACGTCACCCATAGATAGAAGGTATTTATTGGCTCGACCTGTAGGAGAGAAAAGTTTTTCTTTACTAATGCAAGGCAAGAGGAACGAAGTAGTAACCCTTTACCCCCACAAAAAGCAAGTTCAGGCCTAGCCATTGAGTTATAAGCTTTGATCTCGATATCAAACTTCCAGACCCAAAGTTACTGAAAGAGAAAGTAACTACTCATATCTTTTTTATAAAAAGGAACAGTTTATTGGATTGCTAATCTCATCACATGACTACCTATTCTTTAAGCTTTCAAAGTGCAAGGTTTCCTAGAATGAAGAACTAGCATCATGATATTCATTGTACTAATCGTCTCTTTCCTTGAAAAACTGAAGGTAGAATGGACCTCTTTGCTTATTTCTTCTTCTAGACTTGGTACTATTGACGAGTCTGGACTTGCCCCTCTCCCTCTAGTTTTGAGCTAAACCGTGGGAGTGAGAGAGATTGAATGAACCGATACGATAGTAGGCAAAACCTTTATCTGTCTAAAAACTTTATCAGGATTCAGTATTTTTGGATAGAGAGGGACCTATGGTTCCTTCCCCAACATGGATTTCTATTCCACCGACATGATAGCTCATTTACTATAGAATAAAATATATTTCAATTGCATGATTTAAGACAAGATGATAACTTAGGGAATGCTGGATGATGAGAAGAAGAATTTTGGTTCTGATCGATGAGGTGATGCGCTGCCCCTCATGAACTACTATTCTTTCCGTTTACCTATTTCTTCATTCCTTTCATGAACTCTTTCTTTTGAAATCCTATGTCACTTACAGGATTTGAACCTGCCTTTGATGAATGAAGAACCATTGGACGACATTCATCTTCCTCCATGGAAGGTGACAACGAGTGAGCTAGGTTTGTTTTTTTCTTCCTTCTCGAGCTTCTATTTCTTCAGTGAAAGGAGATTCGAGAAAAGATGGAATATGAAAACATGTTTATAGAACAAATAAGATAGGGGTTGAGAAGAGGAAGTTAGCACAGTTGGATAAGATTGGAATAGGCATAAGAACATGTATGGTTGTACCAGATTTGCTAATGCTTCTAGCTTGATGTGATGTATTCCACCAGTTGATTGATGACTTGGTTATTGGTATATCTATCAGTCTAAAATGGATGAAAATATGAGCCAGTTTGACAGGAAGCTTTTGAAAACAAAGTGCACCCAGGTAAATAAGGAACAAGATGAATACAAAAGTGAAAAGAGCATCACACACCTGAAAGATACCCTATATAGGCCTTCCCTGAAAAACCCCAACACTAAGGTCAATAAAGTAGGAAAAACATTAATTTATGTACCAATTGTGGAAGATCAAAGAAAAAGGGGATGTTTAGTTAATGGGAACTAGAATTTTTTTATAGACATTACAAAATATTACTATACTCATCTGAGCCATAGAAACATGTACATACGAAATACGAGAATTTCCACCTTGTTAAAGATCTGGTGGTGCTACCTGAAGATATGAATGAATAGCCATAACTATCAAGAACAATTGAGATCCAATTAGAATTTGCATAACTTCTTATATTTGACATAAATAAAGAAGGTTGTAATAATGAAACATATATGTGAGAATTTTGTCCTTTCCTTGGTAGTGGAACAAGAAAGACATGGATTTCGATCCATGGATGTTTATGTCCTGGATGGAGAGTTAATCACTCTCTGGTGTATCTTAGCTTGAAGTGTGAATGAAAGTAGATGATTCAAATCATTAGTTTTCTTTTCTTTCATTGACTGATAGTGACGGTGTGTCCCTATAAGAAAATTAGTCAGGCAGGTACCTGTATTGTCTAGTCAACCTGATCTTGGCAACTTGCATATAAATTACTAACATATAGATGTACCAAGGGGATAGTGTACGACAACAAATACTATAACCGTTACCTCGCCTAACCATCAGGTAAATTCTTGAATGGGTTAAGGTAAATTGGTCCATTTTAAAGTTCATATTACTGTGATGTGTAAACAAACATCGCAAACTGGAAAGAAGCATCGAGTGATTATTTGTTATTCGACCACTAACCTACAGTTAACCCACTATGGATAGGGTTTGTTGCATTAACATGAAAAGCCCAATGAATTAGTTCATGACTAAGAGTTTATCCTCTGCGGTCACTAAAGCATTATTTAGAGCTCCCTTTCCCATTGTCCAGATAAAGATGTGAGTGAAATGGCTTCAATTCCTGACTTGAAAACTATTATTACCCTTGAAAGGGAAAAACATGCTTCTAATATCATTGATGAATTCCCCTTTCATTTAATTTGATCTAATTATGTGTGGCACTCCTTTCTTGCGGAGTAGCATACCAAAAAAAGTAGGAAAAACATCTCCAAGAATAATGGAAATAAGCCCTAGTACTTCATCTTCTTTCAAAAAATCTTCCTACCACCTACTTACTTTTGGGGTTTCATTCCAAGTATTAGGTTACAAAGTGATAAATGACAATAAGATTTCTTTTGAACTAGAGGATGCATTTTCCCAATTTTTTACGCAGGGCATCTATCTCCAAAGGTGTGAGGACTGGTGGTAAACATCCCACTTTCCACCTAATGATCTTTAGATACTATATTGCTTCAATGATTATTTTTACTGCACCTAGCAGACCGTCAGCATCAGAAATTTTACAATCCTTCCTTTCTATCTTTTGTTTGATGTTTCTTGCCCACCCATCTTGTTCAGATGCAAGAAGATGTCTAAAAAGGTACTAGTTTATACCAGATAAATAAATGACTACCTATCAAGGGTAACCACTACCTATAGATGCAGTGCTTTCTCTACCTATAAAAAAGTACAGATAGAGTTGTTATTTTCCTAATCATTTTAGGGGCTATGAAAGATGTAGTGGAAGAAGTCAAAAACATAGAATTGGAGACTTTTGAACTGAAGAAAAATTCTACATCATCTACTTAGGGACTTCATTCAACACTTTGCTTGGAAGACCCTAGCATCATGAACATAGAATAGTTCCTTCCTCCATCCACCAGTGCATTAAGTACTAGCTTGACAGAATTGAATACTGAGTTAAGGGGGACTTACAACCATTTTCAGTTGTGGAAGTAGGTATTTATAATGATGCAGCTTATTACCTACCAAAGTCTCAAGGTTATTATCGACAACTGATGCAAAAAAAAAAAAAAAAAGAAATAGAAAAGGAACATGAAAGAAAGAATTTAAAAACAAAAGATGGAAAAGTAAAATTGAATAAAAAAGTAGAAGAAAAAGTTCAACAAGATTACAACAACGAGGACAAAATCAAGATAACATTTTGCCAACCATATACTTATCCCATATAGCAGGTGTAATGGTCAGAGGAAGGCATAGTAGAGGTCACGAAATAGGTTGCCACGATACAAGAGAAGTTTTGCCAACATTAACAAGGAGAAAAACCCCAGTAATCCACCTCAATCCAGGGTTGAGCTAAGAGGATGAATTTAATAGCGTTTGTGAACATGCTAATCTAACCAGCAAGAAGGCCATGTTCAAAATTCAACTTGAAGTAGATAGTGACGAAGAAATGGCTAAAGATAGTAAGGAAAGTCAAGAGAAGTCTGAGTCTTCAATTTATAAGAGGATAAACTATTATGTGCGTACTTTAGCCTTGACCCCACAAACATCTGGTACGATGGGCAAGTTACAGGTCAAAGTTGCACCTCAACTAGAGAGTTGTCAATGTCATAAGTTCTATTGAACACCTTCCTATTTGGGTTGTGTAGGTGATGTAAAACTCAAAGATGAATCTTTGAAAGAAATAATAGAGATCTTTGTATTCTCCTTGTGTTCATGAAATGGAAAAATAGGGTTTAATATCGTGCTCTTGGTCTAAGGCAAATAACACTATTTTGAGAAACTTTCGGATACTAAATAGAAGAAACTTCAAACAAAAATAAGTGTTAGCTTTGGTATAGTTGGACTAGTCAATGATGATGAATATTGCCTCGACATTTTTAATTCTTCAGGGTTTGATGAAATACTTCCAGAAGAAGATGAATGATGAAGCTTGTTTAGAAGCTACTAATGAACTGGATGACCTTCAAATTGGGGATGCACCCATTGGGTTTGATGAGGAAATTAAGATAATCATAGAAGAGGTAAAAGAATTGAATTTCGAAACATGCAAAAATCCTAAATTGGCTTTTGTCAATTCACTTTTCACTAATGATGAAACCCATGACCTCATTATGTTACTTGTTGAGTTCAAGGACAATTTCCATTGGAGCTATAAAGAATTACCCATGACTTCATTAGGTCCACAAACTCAAAAGAAAACCTGATGCAATTCCAGTAAAGCAATCACCATGATGCATGCATGTGGATATTGAACAATAGGTGATAGCAGAAGTCAAAAAGTTGATCGAAGTTGTATTCATCTGAGAATAGAAATATCTTTATTGGTTAGCCAGCATGGTTCCTATAAAAAAGAATAACGGTCAAATCCGCATATACATCGACTTCAGAGATTTGAATAAAGCATGCCCTAAGGAAGAATTTTTGTTGCCTGTAATAAAACTCATGGTAGACATAGCTTCCTCCCATAAGATCTTCTCCTTTATGCATGGTTCATCCAGATAAAACCAGATCAATATAGCATCAGAAGATGGAAAGAATACTTCATTTTGCAATCCAATAAAAATTTACTGTCATAAGGTATCAACCTTTATATGGGATCGACTAACTCAAATGGCTACTCAATAAAGAATTAAAGCTTTGGTTTCCTCTCATTAATATAGAAGCAGGAAAAAGAGAGATTTTCATCATTTGTGGATCACTTGAATAAATGCGGTAACTCATGAGGATAGGTTATGTTATAGTTATATCCTATTAATCCCCAATCTATAGAAGAGATAATTGCTTCTGAATTGTAAAAGACTAGAGCAAATAGCCCCTCTCAAATAAGAATTATTTTGATATTCTTTTAAGGAACAAGAACAAAAGACAAATCTAATAAAGGAATAAAAGAATCTTAATAGAATATATTATACAAGAAACAAGAATGATTGAAATAGGATTTACCAGAGAATGGACTCCAGGAAAATATATGAAAAAAAATCCATATTTGAGTAGTACGAATAAATGAACATCTTTTAAGAAAAAAAAAATTCTTCCCTCATTTTTAAGAATACAAGAATAAAATCTCAATTATAGTGATTTTTTGAGTAAAACATTGATATGAGCTTGAGTTCAGATTGGAATTTTGAGGAGTATACCTATTTCTTTTTGGTTCTAGGACCAGTAGTTCTAGAGATCAATTCCACTATCTATAATTATTTCTCATTATTACAAAAAGGTAACAAAGAGAAAATATAAGCTTATTTTATAGCAATAGTAATGTATCGTTGTTGTTTCAAGGTCTACCTATTCGTCCATCTAGATAAGATTTTTTTTGTTCAATATGAAATCAACTAATTCAACTCATGTTTCTATAATCGATTCAATCCCAAAATCCTATTGGGGTTAAACGCCTATGAAAAGATTGCTTGGATTTACAAAAAGGTTATTTGGATTTGACAATGGTTTGCTTATTCTTTATTTGTTTATTCCATATATATATAAGAATCTAGATAATTGAATCACTATTAATTACTATAACTATAAATAGAGAGAGTCATATTCATTAATAGAAGAATATAATGAATATCATAAAAATTAATTAATACACTTTTTCTAACTATGAATTGTTTCTATACTAATCTCAGTATTTTCTTCTTTCTATATTGGAATTTTTTGGAACAGCCCCTAAACGAATGGATCCACATTTCCATTTCTTTTCACCAAATTCTATCGTAGATTCATTGTATTTTGACTGAAGTTCGATACACTCTTTCTCTTTCTTTTTTTCTTTTTCATTATTAGAATTCTTTATTTATATTGTATAACATGATACATACATTATTCTAGTTTGATATTTTAATAAATATATAATAGATAACCTGATCCTTTAGATTAAATTAATTTATTTTTACTTGAAACGAAATTAGAATTAGAAATTACTAACCAAAATGCATATGTATAATGACCCAACAAAAAAAAATTTTGCTGCCCCCCTAAAAAAGATAACAAGAACATTCTCTACCTATAAGAGAAAAAAAGAAGGATGTATGGGAAACAAGACATTAATTTTATACAATGACACTGTACAATAATTAAAAAAAAAGAGATGTTACTCAATCAAAGGTCTAACTGATCACCGCACCTGTATTATAAATATGCAGTTACAAATAATCTTGTTAAAGTAATATGAATTACGCTCATCGCAATTCCAAATAGAAAAAAATTCAATCATTTAATTTTTTTTAAAGAATAAAAATAAAGGTATGATCTATCCCTAAATATTATTTTGAATTATCCGTGAATCTCAATGAACATGAATTGGAAATGGACGCAGGAAGGAACTATAAAATACCTTAAATGAAAAATTATGGGAAGCTTTTATTTTTCTTTTTGTAAATTGTTTATTGAATTTTATTCATTTAAAATATGTAGTATCTTTTTCAAACCAATAAATAGAGCTGGGGTTATTATTGAAGGAACAAGTAAAAAAAAACTAGCTAGAATAGGCATGAAAGAACTAAATTAGATATATTATTTTACTACATATATGAATAAAACATTTACTTAAATCTCAATCTAGATATGATGGTTAGAAAAAAGTTTAAAGAATTCATTTAGTTCCAATTGAAAGTTCTTGATTTAACTGTCATTATAGGCAGTCACTAAAAAAAAATATGAATCGAACCACCAAAGGGTTTTATAGATTTGACATAACATATAATGGTATTGTATAAATATAATGAGATCCCATCATGATATCTCTCCTTAAGCATTAGAGCCCGTACATTCAAGATCTTGACTTTCTATTACTATGATTGTGCCACTAAAAGAAACATTACTTAATCTTACATTCTAAGGAAAAGACATTTATACATAGACACTAATTTATGTATAAAGATTCACCTGGATTTGTTTGGACCCAATAACATTGCTAGCTTAGGGGGAAAAGTCTATGGATTTATGATTATCGATGATTACTAGAGGTTTATTGGATAAAATTTCTATCACCTAAGAGTGAGTCTTTTGATGAGTTTTAATTCTTCTCCCCTTGGATTTAGAAAAAGTTAGGATGTCAGATCTGGACCATCCATACTGACTACAGTGGAGAGTTTAAAAATGAGATATTTGGAGTCTTTTGTGAGGATCAAGGGATTAGTCACAACTTCTCAACTCCTAAGACCCCTAAGTAAAATAGGGTAGCTGAAAGGAAGAATAGGACCTTTGTTAAAGCTTTTGGAGCCATGCTTGTTGAGTATTCACTTCCAAAATACTTTTGGGCCGAAGCAATAAACACAGCTTATTACATGTTGAATAGGGTAAATGTTAGATCCAAATTGAATAAGACACCCTATGAGATCATTAAGGATAGGACACCAAACCTTTCCCACCTCCATGTCTTTGACTGTAAGATTTTCATTCTTATCAATGGGATGTCACCCTTAAAAAAATTTGACCCAAAATATGATGAGAGGGTGTTCTTAAGATATTCAAGTGTGGGGATATCTTTTTGGGTGTTTAACAAGAGGACATTGGTGGTGGAGGAGACTATTCATGTATTGTTTAATAAATATTATCCTAAGAAGTCTAGAGTTGAGGAAGAAGATGAAGTTGGAGAGATTACCCAAGAAATTAAAAAATTGGAGAAAAGGGTAGAGCCTCAAAACAATGAAGGAGTAGGCTAGTTTTACCAAGGAGAAGAAAATGCGTATATGGAGGAAAGGGTAGAACCTAGACACACTTTCCCTAGAGATTGAAAATATTTTTTTAGTCATCCTAAAGAACTGATCTTAAGAGACCTTTCTAAAGGAGTTAGAACTAGGCAAGGACTTCGGAAGGAAGTGAACCACACTATCTTTATCTAAATGACTGAACCCATCAACATCAATCAAGCCCTTTATGATGAATTCCTGATCTTTTTTTTTTTTGAAAAATTCAAAAAGCAATTGCATTAAAAAGAAAATAAGCTAATACAAGCTAATAACATCACATTCCTCCTTTAATAAAAGTAAAAAAGGAGGAGGAATGTGCTCCATACTAAAAGAATCCCAAGTAAAGTCACTATTATGAGCATAGTTAGCACACATATCCGCTAACTTATTGCATTCTCTACTAACATGTTTCAAAATAACAAAATTAAACTCTTTAATAAAGGAGGATAACCTTACTTCAATTTCCATTTTATGCTTTATTTTTATAATGTTTTGAAAACTTTTCATCACATTATCATTATCTCCTTCAATGATAATTCCTTGAACTTGAGAATTCCAATCCTTGATAATTCCATGAAGAGATAAAATACCCTCTAGTTCAAGACGAGCAATGTCCCAATGAGTACATTTGATTCCTTTAGCAAATAGAAATCTTCCAAGATGATCACGACCAATAGCTCCAATTCTAGCATTATAAGTAGATAACAATGAAGCGTCCCCATTAATTTTGATCCAATCGGGTGGAGGAGGATGCCAAGAATTTTTAAACAACCGAGATGGTTGATTAACATCCCAAAGGCCCGATTTATTTCTATTATAAATAGAAATATATGTCATAATAAAAGCATTAGAAGCAATGCTCAAATTGGAATCCTCGATTCTTTCTTGAATAAGTCTATTTCTACACTTCCAGCAAAGAAATACTAAATTGCAAAAAACATTTGTGATAAATGTTTTTTTGAAAGCATTTAACTCCAACCAATCCATTATTTCAGCAAAACTGTTAAATTCCGGAATATGAAATCCCCAAAGATTGAGAACTTTTTTAGTTTGAATGATTTTATCACAACTCACCACCACATGCTTGATATCTTCAATATCCAAGCAACCTCTTGGACATAAGAATCCTTCCTTGAGCTCTCAATACTCAAGGAAATGAAAAGTTGGAATAGCTTTATGGTATATCCTCCTCCAAAAAATTTTTGTTCTTGGATTTAGTTTAATCTTCTTCATCCAAGACCAATATCTTCCTTTGATAGAATCAATTGACAAGGCTTCATCAGACAATGCAGCTAACATTCTTTCATCAATTATAAGAAATTAGCTCCATTTGATCACTTCCAGCCTCCTGATCAATCTTTATGTTGCATATAATCTGAAGCAAATTATTATCAAAAACATTCTATAATTTGGCAATATTCCATGTGCCATTTTCAATGAATTGATCTACACATAAGTCATTAATATGTAGATTATCAAGGAACGTTGGCCATTTAGATAGAGCTTTATCTAAAATCCACGCATCCTCAAAAACATTAATTTTTTCACTGTTACAGATATTCCATCTAAAAATTGGTTTGAGAGCTTTAGCACCACTTCTTAAGATTTTACAGGTTGAAGATAATTCTACTTCCACTCCAGAATCCAACCAGAATTCCCATATTTAGGCTTCAAGCATTTATGCAAAAGAGAATCTTCATCATTTACATATTTCCATGTAATGTTGGCTCTTAAAGAATAAAGTGAATGATTCTGGTGCAGTGGTAAGGAATATGAAAAGATTGGTGGCTAAGGTGTACAACCAAATATAAGGGATTAATTTTAAGGATACCTTTGCCCTAGTAGCTATATTTGAAGCTATTAGAGTGCTACTAGCCTTTACCTGTTATAAGGAATTTAAGCTTTTTTAAATGGACAGTAAGAGTGCCTTTTTAAATGGAGTGATAAAAGAGGATGTGTTTGTAGAGTAAACCCCATGTTTTAAGAGTTCCCAATTTCCAAATCATTTTTACAAATTAAAAAAGGCCTTATATCGATTAAAACAGGCACCCAGAGCTTGGTATGAGAGGCTAAGCACATTCCTAATAGAGAGGGAGTCTGTCAAGGGGAGCATAAACACCATCTTTTTTTTGAGAAAAGTAGGAGATGAGTTACTCATTATTCAGATTTATTTTGATGATATACTTTTTGGATCTTCTAATAAAAGGTTATGTGATAAGTTTTCTAAAATAATCAGTAAGAAATTTGAGATAAGTATGATGGGAGAGTTATCCTACATTTTGGGGTTTAGCATATGATAATTAGATGATGGAACCTTTCTTAATTAATGAAAGTACATTAAGGACATCTTAATGAATTATGAAATGGATAACGCTAAGCCAATAAATACTCCCATGAGCTCTAATGTTCAATTGGATATGGACTCAAATGGAAAATCATTTGATCAAAAGAATTATAGAGGAATGATTGGATCACAACTTTACATGACTACTAGCCGACGTGATATAGTGTTTAGTATTTGGCTTTGTACAAGATTTTAAGTTGATCCTAAAGAATCCCATCTGAGTGCAGTTAAGAGAATCCGTAGATATCTTTTAGGGACTCAAAATTTAGGAATCTGATATCCTAAGCATAACACTAATTTTGAGATTATTGGATATTCTAATTCTAATTTTGTAGGGTATATGATGAATAGAAAGAGCACTTAATGAACTTTCCAATTCATAGTGCATTCTTTAGTCTCCTGGTCCAGTAGAAAATAAAACTCTGTTGGACTTTCCACTACTGAAATTGAGTACATTGCCTTAGGAAGTTGTGTAACCCAAGTCCTTTAGTTGAAGCAACCAATTCTTGATTTAGGATTACATGTTTTCATAATTTAAATCCTTTGTAACAACACTAGTGCAAACTACATCTCTTAGAATTCTATCTAACATTCAATCACCAAAAACATTGACATAAGGCATCACTTTATTAGAGGCCATGTTACTAAAGGAGATCGAGTTACACCACGTAGCAACTAAGAATAAACTAATTGACATCTTTACAAATCCACTGGCCTTTCACGCATTCAGCATCTTAAGGACTAGATTGGGTGTAATTGACGTAAATGCACAAACTTGATGCTTACTTAATTTTGAGTTTTATGTTCTTTGATCTGTTATTTGTTGTTGTTTTCTTTTCTTTCTTTTGTTTCTGACTTTTCTTTTGTTTTTTGTTTTAATTGTTGATTTTTTTTTCCTTTCTATTATTTTAGTTTTCTTCTTTACTTTTTTTTTTTTGCTTGGTCACTGCTGAAATGATATCGTATGCCTTGTTTTTGTTTATGAACATTTATAGTCAATGTTTGATATCCCAAAATTAGTTAAAGTGATAAACACCGTTGATTGTTTCCCTTCCTCTAACTTCTTTTAGTGGTGTAATTTTCTTTTCTGAACAAAAATTTACCTCAAATTAATAACTGGACTTTATGATTAAGATCTTTTCTAATTTGTTACAGTAATCTATCTTATATAAATAATGCTCATAGTCATTAAATGACTTTCAAGCTTTCTAATCTTGTCGTTACATTTATCATATGAATTTGATTATGCTTTTTAGTTTACTCTTCCTTATATTAGATAGTGAGTTTTTCTTCTCCAATATTTAGAAGATATTCTCATAATAGAGAGTATATAAAAGTTTCATAAGGCATATAGCTTTCAAAAATGACAAGAGGAATAAATTGAGCCCAAAAGAAGAGAAACTAAAAAGATGCGCAATGATCGCCAAAAAAATTGAAAGATACACAAAGTTTATAAAAAATTTAAAAGATGCATAAAGTACGCTAACCAATTGACAAGAGGTATAAAATGAGCTCAGAAGAAAGTAAGCTTCATTCTCTTTTAAACCTTTAAATCTTAAAAGAATTCATGTGTCACTTATATTTTCAAACACTAGATTTTGAAATTCGTAATTGTGACAAATTAATTTGGTATATTATTCTATAAGATATTTTTATGAAACCAAGTTTTGAACATATCACTTTTTCTTATGAAATTTCTTTTTTTTAGTTAGATCTTTATTTTCAAAGATGGTTTACCCTGTAAGTAGTCTGGGCTAGGATTAACAAGATCTGTTGTTCTACTATTTTTCAAATTTCAATAATGTTAACTCATTTTCCTATAAATTTTTTAATTCAAGCACATGGAAAATTTTACATATTCTTGATTTAATCCAAAAAAAAATTTGTTTTTTTTTTGTTTTTTTTTTTATTTTATCTTCTTTTTCATTATTTAATTTTTATTTTTTACTATTCTTATCTTATTTTAGGGCCTTCTCTGATGACCTCCATCCTTCCATAAAATCTTTAATTTTTTATCACATCAACCTGGAAGATATCATCACACCACCCTTCATCTTCCATCTACGACTGATCTGAGAAACCTCTTTGAGATCATCCTGAACGATCCTCATTATCATGGATGATCTAATCAAATCCTTCTCAATTATTTGTGATCGTCACAGATGATCCACACCGTCTTGGATGATCTAATCAATTATGCTTCTATTATTTGCGATCATCCTGGATGATCCACTTATTTATCTTGAATGATCCACATGGCTAAAGATGTTACACATTTTAAATTCAGCCAGTACAATCCATTATTATTGATCATCCTAGATGATCCACCTAATCATCCTAGACGATCTACTTTTTTAATAGTCATCGACAAGACTCCTTGGGATGATCACTTATGTCTAATCATCTTGGATGATATAACAATCTTTTTGGACAATCATCTTAGTCATGCCAAATATTCACAAAATTTTCCTAGATTATTATACAACGATCTTGGATGATATGGCCATTTCATTATAAGTAGCAGGATTCAAAGCATTTTCTCACCTTCAACCTTTTATTTCATCATTCCTCCCCACAAGCTCTAATACTTTGTCAATGGCAGGTGGAAAATGCTCTAGAATATTTGCTTGTAGTTCATCAACGGACATTTTTGACCCTTGTTTCACTGAGGAGGTTGATCAAGCTTCTTACCTTCACTACAACACCACCGAGATCACACTATCTAGTACCGTCAACCCTAGTATGATTACTTAAACTATCCTTAGTCTCTTTACTCACACCTCCCTCGCCATCATCTTTATATCCAGATTATAACTGGGCTCCTACCAATCACCTTCTGAAGAACACTCATATCTCCTATCATGATGGGTGTCTATCACCTTAGTCAAAGATGCTAGGACAATCCAATATGTACTTCGCACTACATTTATCCCTAAGGCTGGTGATCATGTCAATACACTCCTCTCCTTTCAATCACCATCTTCTACATCATAACTCATAGAGAGTTAAATGTTGTTGATCTTCTTTTCTATATATAGCATCTGACTAATATTAGGGATCTAGGTCACATAAGAAAGCCTTAGCGTAACTTTGGGCACATCATAGCCTATGTCTTGGAAACAAAATATAATTTTTAATATCAAGCCCCACCTAGTTTTAAGCATGTGTTCTACACCAACAGTTCCTTCCACATTCTTTAGAATACTCATCTCCACTCGGAGCACAAGGAGGCTGAGGGAGCTGAGGAGGAAGCTCCTCCTGCACCTGTTCCTCCACCTACTCCAATTTACCAACACTCATAGTTGGATGAGCTGGTGGGTAGTTTGACTCGTGAGAAGCTCTGTTTGACTCTTATATTGCTATATAGGAGCAGAAGCATGTGGAGGATGTCACTATATTTAATACATATGTGGCACACTAGCAGCAATAACACGACTAGGACATGGCCTCATTTAGGGAGCAGATTGCTACTTTTCTCAGTTTCTTTCATCCACGACCACCACCTCCTTCTGATGATCAGGGCCCTTAGTACTTGTAGACTTTTTTATTGTTTTTTTTTGTGATGTTCATTAGTTTCTATTTTTTGTTCTATTTTTCTTTTCTATTTTCCTCCTTTTTGTGAAGTCAAAAGGGGGAGTAGTGGTACTATTTGTGTTATTTTGTTGTGTTATTTTTTATGACTATTATTTAGTGTTTGTACCATTTATTTGATTTTAGTAAACTTTGAATTGTTTGGTTCATAATGTTTTCCTTCATGTTATGTTTCATTTAACTGCTTCAGTTGAACTATCTACAAAATGTTTGTCATAATAAAAAAGGGGCAAACTATTACAAATCAAGATTGAGGGATTATAATTTTGATGATAGCAAATATTTTTGACACATCTGCTTTTTCTGCGATTTCCCTACCTACTAACGTTTCAGGTTCATAAGGTCAATTGCAAATCAAGCAAGCTCAAGATTGGGTAGATTAGGATTGAATAAGTCGGTAAGTGTATGTTAAGTGTTTTCTCCTTTTCTTGAGTCAAATGTAACAAAGTGGATCCTGATGTTAAGTAGTATTGCAAACACACATACTCAAAGGGAAAAATACTGTCTATTTTAGAGTTTTTTATTTTTTATCATATCATCCGAGATGATAAAAAATTGTCCTGAATGATTAGTTAAAAAT
The DNA here is from genome assembly GCF_001605985.2 of Dendrobium catenatum. Classification (NCBI taxonomy): domain Eukaryota; kingdom Viridiplantae; phylum Streptophyta; class Magnoliopsida; order Asparagales; family Orchidaceae; genus Dendrobium; species Dendrobium catenatum. The sequence continues at coordinate 90,092 of NW_021318754.1, forward strand.
AAAAACTAATTAGAGTATCCTTGTTAAGACAGCCAAAATTAAGGAAATCTTCCTGGATGATATTAGCATCATCTAGAAAGATATGCTCAAATTAAAAAGAATCAGCCTCCAACTCTTTTAGGTATGTTATTATTTTTAGACATCATATCGAACATCGTCCTAAACAATACATTATAATTATGCCTAAATTAGTTTAATGACTAAGAAAAGTAATTAAGGTTTGATAAATCGATCATATCATTTTAGACGATCATCTAAACAAACCTTAGTTTCTTCATGAATGACCAAAATTATGTTATGGAAGATATGTATCCATTTGAACTAATTGTCCCGAACTATCCAATACTTGTCTTGGATGATCAGTTACTTTTTTGTCGTCCAACATGAAAAGCCTGACCGAACAGAGTGATGTTCTGGACAATACTTGATGTTTTTGAATAAATTATATCGGATGATTTCTCATCATCTTGGACAATCATAATAAATAAATGTTATGATCATCCAACCTCCTTTTATTTTGCCTTGGATGATTGAGCTGAATTTGTACTGATTGTACAGGACTATACGTCAATCATCCAAGATGTTCATTGATATTTTGTTACAATTTAGGGCAAATTTGAAGCACTTCTATATAAGATCTTTTGTTTACTCTAGATGTGATATTTTTGTGCTATCCTGACCTGAGAGGGCAAAGAGGAGGGGGAAGTCTTGGGTGAGAGAGAAACTATGGGGGGCAAAAGGAGTTTTGTAAAGGCTTCAAACTATAAGAGTAAAATGGTTCTCTACCTTACTAGGGTTAGTGGAAAGGAGTTTTGTAAGGGCTTCTCCATCTTACTATTGGAGCAAAAGGAGAGTCACTGAGTTTAGTATAATACCTAGAGGAGAGACTCTGGAGAGTGGACGTAGGTCTAGTTGATTGAACCACTATAAAATCTAGTGTTTTCTTTCTTATTGAATTTTCCACATTAATTTTTTGCACTATATTTTTTGGTAAATGATAGTTTGGTTTGTCGTTTTAAAATATTTCAAAAGTTCTCTATTTTTGTTTGAAAATTTTTTAATAGCCAATTCACCTCTCCTCCTAGCTAGTTTATAATGTCTTAACTTCCCTAATGAACTTTCAAAGGTAAGTAGGGAAGTTTGGTAGCTATTCTAGGGAACTGGACCACCTCTTTGCTACTGATGCTCTCAATTTGATCTTAGCAATATCAAGATTAAAAATAATGTTTCCCCTTTAACCTTAGCATTAATATCATACGTAAGCTCTTGAGCTAAAAGAACATTACTAGAAATACTTCTACCCTTCACAAACCATTCTGATTATAAGAAATAATTTTAGGAAGGATATTAATCAACCTATTGGAAATGATCTCAGAGTTAAGCTTGTTAGAGAAGGTAAAAAGGCTAATCAGTATGAAGTCATTCCAATTATTAGTAGAGGAAAAGAATTTAGGATAAGAATTTTCTGAAAAGAAATCTTTCACCGCTTCAATCACATCCACCTTGATAATATCCCAAGTTTTATGAAAAATTTAGGTTGTGAAACTATCAGGACCCGTAACTACATCACCTTTCAAATCATTAATAATATTAAAAATCTCATTTTTAGAAGGAATTTGACAAAGTATATTGTTATCATTATCATTAATAATTTGAGGAATAACATGAGGATTACTTATAGGAAAAAACAAACTTTGGCTATTAAAATCTTCTTGAAATGATCAACTCCACCTACAAATCAAATCATCAGAATCAATTAAGCTACCATCATTATTAACAATTTATTGAATCCAACTCTTAATTCTATTCTTATTGGCCAATGCATGGAAGAATTTAGTATTCCTATCACCCTCCATAACAAATTTAGAATTAGAATTTTGCTTCCAGAAAGATTCTTCCTAGAGCTGCAGTTGAAAAAGAAACTCCTTACTTGGTTATGGTAGTTAAGTTTATTAGAGTCAAGATTATCCAAGTAAATGTTATCCAACTCAGTGAATTTAATCTCGTCTTCTTTAATATTAGAAAAAATATTTTTAAACACATTTTTATTCCACCATCTCAAACATTGCTTAAGTCTACTCAGCTTTGTCCATAATCTAAGCATGCTAGTGATGTTGTTATCAGGGTGCACATGAGCACTCTGATTAGTATCAACCACATTCATAAAATTAGCATCAGACATCCACATGTTCTGAAATCTAAAAGAATGAGAACTAGTATGACTATTATCATTAATGTTCAAAAGAAGAGGAGCATGATCGAAAAGAATTCTACTTAAATGTTTAACATTAGACATAGCAAAATTAGGAAGCCACTCATTATTAAGAAGTATCCTATCGAGTCTTTGCCACAAATTATCTCTATTCCAGGTGTAAGGGCTCCCATAAAAACCAATATCATTCAAATTGCAATCGTTAATCATAGTGTTAAAATCTTCCATAGTTTTCGTATTGGGAGTATTACCCCAACTCTTTTAGAAGCATTAGAAATAATATTGAAATCACCTCCCACACCAAGGCCCATTAATCTTAGAAGTAAAATTAAGTAATTGATCCCAAAGAGTAATACGATTCAATCTAGTACACGAAGCATAAACAAAATAGGCATGACAGCTAATAGTAAATAAGCTAATATGACTATGAACAACTTGAGGCAAATTAGCGATAATTTTTAAAGACATGGCATTATTCCATATTATCCAAATTTTATTAGAGCAATTTGCATAGTAATTAGAAAAACCCAAAGCAGTAGTAGTAGAAGTAATTTTATTGTTATCAATGAAAGGTTCAATTAAAACTAAAAAATGAATATTATGAATTCTACAATGGTTTTGGACTCTAACTTTAGAGTCCTTACCTCCAATACTCCTCATATACCAAATGAGAGCATTAATAATTGTAATCTTTTGAGGAATTTTGAGCTCTGGTGGATCTAGGAGTTGCAGGTAAAATATTTTTAGCATGCTTACCTTTCTTTTTAACAGCCTTAGTGAAACCGTCCTCATCAGAACTTTTATAAAAGTCTTTATCATGGTTGGAAGAGGAAGTAGTTTCCTGATTCACATTTATAGGATCAGAAATAGAGGGAGGTGTAAATTCACCTTCTTCACAAACATCAATAGATTCAAATATGTTACCCACAAACTCAGTATCCTTCAAACCGTTTCCAATGGAGTTAGAGATTAAACATGGTTAGTAAAAATTAGGATTATCAGTATCATTGAGCATAGATTCAATAGAGATAAAAAGATTAGGGTCTTTTTTAGTATCAATGGTAATAGCTTTCACATCCTCCTTATCATTTAAAACTTCCATCCTATTTTCCTTAATATTCATATTGGGGCTAACAACATTATCCAACTTCTCATTAGTAGGAGTCGGTTCCACCTGATCCAAATGGATCAATTTGTTATTATCCAAGATAGAAACATATATATATTTTTCGTGGATCCAGGCATCCCACTAATCGTGTTAGTTGAATTACTTAACTCCGAGTGCAACTTAAATCATTCAGGTAGAGCATGTCCATGAATTTTACAAAGAGAATAAAAATCAGGAACTTTTTCAAACTCAACTTTTTTAAAATAACTGAAGGCTTTGGATCCAACCCAAACTTCCTTGTCATATTTTTTAGAAACAACAACCTCAACAAGAACTCTAGCCACAGATGGCCAAGCCCTAGAAGCAGTTGCTTGATCAGTCTGGAGAGGTCTCCCAAAAATTGAATCCAAAGCATGCATGACTTTTGGGTTAAAAAAATGAAGGCGCAAGTTCATAAATGAAATCCAGATCAGAATGATAGGGGGTTATTCCTTAATATCAAAAAATGGGGTCCATTTCAAAATCCATAATTGACAGTTATAGATGAAATATGAATGCCTAGAAACAACTCTATTGTAGTCAAGATCATTAGATAGCTATATAATAACATGCTGTGAGTCAAGCAAACCAATCGAAAAAAAAATCCGTAAGTTTTAAGGTAGTGAAAAGCTAACATATATAATCAAGGTTAGGTCTACATAATATGAATTTACCAACAAAAGTAAATTGAAAAGGGGAAGCCAACTTCAGGTCTTCAACATCATATAACAAAATTGTTGGAACCCCATTGAAAATTGTTTGAGTTAAGGTAGGATGAGCATCACCTGCAGAGGAACTACCGTATAGAACATCTTTGAAAGATCATGATCGGGAAGGAGAACCATCATCATCTAAAGTAAAGAAGCCTTTATTCTTATTCAGCACAGGCTCAGTAGCATTCCCCTTTGGGGTAGAGGAAGAGGCTCCCGTCACAGGAAAATTGATTGAAAGGGGCAAGATTCCAAAGAGGGAACCCCAAAAACCCTCAGATCTCAAGATGAAATTGTAAAAGACAAGAGGAGAAGGCCCAAAAAAGTTTCCAAAAATAGGGGTCAAGGAGGAAACCCTAAATTGCCAGAGATGGCACGTTAGGGCGAGAGCTGGGGTAGTCTTTTGTGAATGCAAAGCTTCATCTTAATTCTAAGACCTAGTAAGCATCGAGAACTTTTAAAAGTTCTCCACTAGTTCTTATGAGTACCCAAGCACTTGATGATATGAAAGAACATGTTATAGATCTGGACCCATGCACTCTGATTTTAATGATGACAAATATTATTATTCCTTGACTACTTCCATTCATACATATCTTTTTATGTGCCTAGCTCACTAAATATTTAGGTCCATAAGTTTTCTTAGAACATCAATCAGCTTAAGATTAGTTAGACTAGGATTTAGTCAGTATGTAATTTCTATTTCAGTATATTTTTTACATTTTATTGAATCAAATGTATCTTGGGGGATCCTGAAGCTGAGTAACCTTGCATATAAACACTTAGGGGAGAAATTTAGTGACTTAGAGTATTTTTATTTTTTATAATATAATATAGGACAATTTTATATCTTCTTATATGATTAGTCAAAAACAAAAACCCTGATTAAGTAAATTGTCCTTGATGATACTCCAATCATGCTGGATGACTTGCTCAAATCAGAAATACTCAACTACCAAACACATTTAGGAAATATTTTATTTTTATAATTTTATTCTAATGGTACAGGATGATCCAATATCTTCCATGATATTTCATTCCAATTATGCCTAAATTTGTTAGGTTATTAAGGAAAGTAATTAAGGTTATATTGATAGATTATATCATCCTAGATGATTAGTAAGAAAGACCTTAGTCTTCTTCTGAATCACCTAGATGTCCTAAACTATATGATGGATGATGAGTTATAATTCTTTATCATTCACATGTTTTTCCTGGATGTCCTGAAGTAACTACTGGATGATAATATTTGATTTTGAACTAATCATACAGGATAATATAAGAATCATCTTGGATGATCAATTATATTTATTCCTCATCTAACATGTAACTCCTAGATGTGCCAAACTATCTACTGGATGATATGTATTATTTTGACCTAATTGTACAGGATGATGTCTACATCATCCTTGACAATTAGAATAAATAATGTGTTATAAACTTACAACAAACCCATATCATCCTGGTTGTAAGAGCTAAATTATACTAATCGTACAGGACGATCTGTCGATCATCCTAGATGATCTTTGACTGTAAGTTGAAAATTTGTTCAATTTTTAAGGTCTTCTATATAAGATATCTTGTTTGTTAATAAGAATATTTTTGGCTAGTGTACTAGCCTGAGAGAGCTTAGAGAAGGAGAGGGAGAGCTTGGGAGAGAGAAAGAGAATCTTTTAAGGGGGACTTTATGAGGTGTTCACAAAGGTTGCTCCAAGCAAGGATTTGAGTCACCTTCTCCAATCATCATCCTCGACTCCTTGGTAGTTCTTGGGAGTTTTTCATCAGCACTAGATCAAGATTCTCTGCTTGCTTCAAGAATAATCAAAAGGAGTTGGGATTCCCTGCCTGCTTCAGTAGAAAGCAAAATGAGTCATGTTCTATTCCTCACTAGGGTTTGTGAAAAGAGTTTGTAAGGGCTTATCCACCTTGCTGTGGGAGAAAAAGGAGAGACATTATGGTTTAGTGTAATACCTGGAGGAGAGGGTCCATAAGGTGGACATTGGTCAAGTTGATTAAACCACTATAAAATCTCATTTGTTATTTCTATATTTATTCCTGCACTTTATTATTTGCATTTTTTTTGGTTGATTGTTTGGTTAAAATAAATTATTATTTTTTTCACATAAATGGTTAATCCTATTTGTTTTAAAATATTTGAAAAGGTTTCAAAAAGACTTCCTATTTATTTAAGAATTTTTGAAACTTTCAATTCAACCCCCTTCCCCCCACCCCCTCTTGGTCGACCTCAAGCTAGTTAATAAATGCTTAACAACCCTATAAAACATTCAAGTGGCATCAGAGTGGGATTCATAAAATCAAATTTCTGAAAACTTTTGAATTTTGATCTATGGTTTTTCTTCTTATGTGATTTGCTTTAGATGTAGGAAGTTGGGACATATAAAAGCTGATAGCCCTACACTCAAGGATCACCCAAGCAAGGACAAGGGTTAAGAAAAGCCTAAGTTCGGGAAGGATAAGAAACTGATTAAAAAGGTGTTCTAAGTGGATTCTGTATCTAAGTCCTTTGAAACTAAAGCTGAAGAGGCAATAAACTTGTTTTTGATGGCAGATGATTAACTTGATCACTCTGACCAAGAAGAGGTATGTGAATTAACATACAATCTATTACATTATTTTTTTAGAAAATTCATTCATCTTATAGAAAGCTTAAAAAATTTCATGCTAGCTTGAAACTGGAATTTCTGCACTTACAAAAAGAGCATAATGTTTTGATTAGAGATAATTCTACACTTAATAATAATCACCTGATATTATTAAATGAATTCAATGCTTTAAATAAAAAGTATTCTGAATTGACTATTAAGCATGATTCTATTAAAACTTTACATATTGAGCTAAAAACTACAAATAAAGACTTAGATAATCTTGCTACTGAGTTAGATATTAAGGAGCATACTTTGGAAATATAAATTTTAAATTTTTAAAAATTCAAATAAGTATAGATGCTCAATTAACTGCTTGCAAAAAAAAAGTAATAAAAAGCACCCAAAATGCTTGAATTTTAAAATCCATTAAATTAACATGTATCATTCAAACCTAGGAAGAGGCACTATAACCCGAGTAGATTAGTAAACCCTTTTCTTGGCGTTAGATGTTTTTTATGTGGCATGCTAAGACATATTTTCCACACATGCATCATTCAATATATAACACATTTGGTGTGGAGACTTAAATTGCATGATACACAACATAACACACATTTATTGTATTATTCTTCCCATAGAAGGGACTAAAACTTATTTGGGTTACTAAATATAACATTTGTTGATTTTATAGGTGTACTCTAACACAAGATCTCATTAGAGCATGTGGTACCTAGATAGCGGATGCTTATGCAATATAAATGGAGATGCTAAACAATTCATTTCACTTGAAGCTAAGGCTAGAGGCATCGTCAATCTTGGAGACCACACCCATAAAGTGGTGGGCGTAGGTATAATAAAAAACTTCAATAATTTTGTGATTGAAATTTTTCACTAGTTCATGGCATGAAACATAACTTGCTCAGCATCAGTCGGGTCTATGATAATGGCTTCAACTTAATAATTTTATTAAATAGCAGTATTATGAGCTTAAATAATAACACTATTTTGTAGGGAAAAGAAATCAACAATCTCTATATGCATGATTTAAATAGTATTGAATTTGTTTCTATAAACCAAAGGAGGAATTATTTTGGTATTTCTATTACTCCTAATGAACCCAAGATTTCACACTTGCTTTATCCCGATGATGTATTACTCTTCTCGGAAGCCAATGTGAAAAAGATTAAGGATTTGAAGAACATAATTTCCTTATACTGCAAGTGGACGGGTCAAAGAGTAAATCAATCAAAATCTATGATAATCTTTGGTAAACACACTAGAATTGGGATTAAGAAGAAAATTGGTAGAATTCTCAAGTATAAAATAGTTAACGAGATAATGTATCTTGGAGTCAAGCTTACGTTAAGAAGACTTGTTGCTTTTGACTTTCAAATCTTGTTGGAATCTGCGGCCAATAAGCTGAACACTTGGGGAAAGCATTGTATTTCTTTGGAAGGGAAATTAATTCTGGTTAAATCTGCATTTCTAGCTCTCCCAATGTTCTTAACATCTCTTACCTTGGTTCCTATAAGTATTCTCAAAGAATTCGACAAGATGTGTAGAGGGTTCTTGTGGAATAAGAAAAATAGTAATTCTGGATTGCACTATGCTTTCTGGGAGCAGCTTTGTAAGCCTAAAGACGAAGGAGGTCGTGGGCTTTTTTCTGCGGTCTCAAAGGTTGGACCTCTTCATGCAAAATTTGCTTGGGACTTCCTCATGAAGAAGGACTTATTTCTCTACAAGATTCTTAGAAGCAAATATGGTATGGATATTTGGAATGAACCGGTGAAAATTGCTACTTCTACTACTTGGAAGATTATTAGAACAGGAGCTTTCTCTCTTAGAAACATTATGAGATGGAATATCTCTAATGGACAGTCTATTAATTGGATGCTTGATGCTTTGGTCCTTGATAATTGTTTCTCTAAATGGCCTAAATTTATAAATATTTTAGAACCTTCCAACTACAGTTTATGTAATTTTATTTTGGATGGAAGCTGGAATTTAAATCTTTTACAAGTTTTCTTTGGAGAACAACTAGTGGAGCTGATCAGCAAAATTCCTATTATAACAGATTGCAACAACGATCAATTGGAACTTAAAACAAAAATTCAGAGAAATCTGTTGCTGCATTATCATTTGAAGCCAAGTTGAAACGGAATATAGTGAGGAACCATTGGACATGGATGAAAAATTTTAAACTAAGACCAAGAGTTGAACTCTTTTGGTGGAGACTTTATAATGAAGCACTTCCTTCAAATGCTTTCCTATTGAAAAGGAAATTGTGTGGAAATGCAGAATGTCCGAGAGGCTGTCATGCAGAAGAAGATAGTTGGCATATTGCAGGAAGCTGTATAAAAATTTAGAAGGTGATAAATATGTTGAACGGTTGGGGATTTCATGTCCCATTATTCAATAACTTCAATATATGTTTGGAGGAGCTTAAGAGGTATGCAAATCAAAATTCTTTTACAGGTAATCTTTATTGTACAACTATTTTTCTAGTTTGGAAAATTAGATGTAAACTTATACATGAAGGAGTGGAAGACTCGGAGATTAAGCATCAAATTCTATTTCTTTAACTACGGTGAGTAACTTTAAAAATCTTCCCTCGAGCAACTAGGATGTTAACCAGCAAAAGCTATCTAACTCTTGTCTTCCTCCTCCTCCCGGGTGGATTAAGATTAATATAGGTGCTGCACTGAAAAGCAACAATATGGCAGGAGTTGGTGGCGTTGTAAGGGATGATAAAGTTCGGTTTTTATTAGCTTTTGAAGCTGATTATGTGCATTGGGATATTTCTCAAGTGGAATTAATGGCAGTCTACTACCTTAAAAACATTATGAAAGATTGGATGTTTGAATATCAAGGTGTGATGATCGAAGGTGATAATTACAATATTATCAAAGCTCTCCAAAATATGTTGAAGAAGTGGAAGATCAAAGAAATAAGAGATGATAGATTGGATTTTCTTAATAATTTCAACCAAGTTTTATTTTCTTTTTGTAGAAGAAATTGTAACAAATTAGCGGATATTTGTGCTAATTTGGGGGTCTTTAATTCCTTCATTTGGTTAGATCTTTTGGATGTTGAGATTCCTCCTTCATTCCTGTATTGCTTGAAGGAGGAATGTGATGCTTTAGGATTGTTTTGAGTTATTTGTTTGTTCTTCTTTTTATTTTCAATGCTATAGCATTATCATCAAAAAAAAATTGTTGTTTCTTTTTTCTTAAACACATTTATTGATGAGTCTTGGTTGTGGCATAGAAGGTTATGTCATGCTAGCATGAAAATGCTTAGGAAAGTAATCCAAAAAGACTTAGTAAGAGGAATCCCCAAGCTTGAATTCACTAAGGACTACCTGTGTGATGCAGTCATTTAGGGAAATAAGTCAAATCCTCTTTCCATTACATTAACAAAATTAGCATCTCTAAACCTTTAGAAGTCTTTCATATAGATTTCATATAGATTAGCACTACAAACTTAGTGGGAAAGGTCTTTAGATTTGTAATAGTCAAAGACTACTAGAGAAGCACTTAGATTTTATTTATGCCACATAAAAGTGATTCATTCTATAAATTTAAATTATTTTCTAATTCTATTAAAAAAAAAAAGGTTGTGAGATTTTGACTGTCCATAGTGGCCATAGTGGAAAGTTTGAAAATTAGATAGTTGGAATTTTCAATAAGGAGCAAGGGATTAGTCACAATTTTTTTAGCTCCTATGACCCTTCAGTAAAATGAGGTAGTTGAAAGGAAGAATAGGACCTTATTAGAAGCCAAAAGAGCCATGCTTTTTGAGTATTAACTTTCAAAATACTTTTGGGCAGAAGTGGTAAACACAGCTTAATATGTGTTAAATAGGGTGAATATTAGATCCAAACTAAATAAGACACCCTATAAGATCATTAAGGGTAGGACACCATACCTTTCTCAACTTCATGTCATTGGTTGTAAGGTTTTTATTCAAAATAATGAGAAATCACTCTTAGAAATATTTGACCCAATATCTGATGGAGTGTTCTTAGGCTATTATAGTGTATGGAAATCCTCTAGAGTGTTTAATTACTGGTGTAGGAGACTACTCATGTAGGGTTTCAAGAATCTAGTTTTGAGAAGTCTTGAGTTGAAGAAGAAGATTAAGTAGGTGAGATTACCCAAGGAGTAGAAATAATAAATCTAGATGAAAGGGTAGAACCTTAAAAAACTTTGCCAAGATATTAAAGATATTCTTTGAGTCATCCTAAAGAACTTATCTTAGGAGACACTTTTGAAGGAGTTAGAACTAGGCATGGACTTAGAAATGAAGTTAACCACTTTTCCTTCATCTCAATGACTGAACCAACCAACATCAATTAAGCCATTTCAGATGAATTTTGGATCCAAGCTATATAAGAGGAACTAAATTAATTTTTTATGAATGTTGTCTCGGAACTAGTAGAAAGACATAAGGATTAAAGTATTGTAAGAACTCAATGGGTCTTCAAGAATAAAATTAATGATTTTGGTGTGGTGGTTAGGAATAAGGCAAGATTGGTGGCTAAGAGAAATAGTCAGAAAGAAGGGACTGATTATAAGGAGACTTTTGCCCCTGTAGTTAGATTGAAAATAATTAGAGTGCTACTAGCATTTATCTGTTATAAGGGATTTAAGATTTTCCAAATGAATGTCAAGAGTGCCTTTCTAAATGGGGTAGTAAAAAAAGTTGTATTTATAGAGCAACCCCATGGCATTGAGAATTTCCAATTTCCAAATCAAATTTTCAAATTAAAAAAGCCTTTGTATTGATTAAAATAGGCACCCAGGGCATGGTATGATAGGATAAGCACGTTCCTTCTAGAAAGGTAGTTTTGTAAGGGGAGTGTAGACACCATCCTTTTTCTGAGGAGAGTACAAGATGAATTACTCATTGTTCAGTTCTATGTTACTGATATACTTCTTGGATCTTCAGATAAAAAATTATGTGATGTTTTTTTTTTTTAAATATTGAGTAAGGAATTTAAAATCACTGTAGGGGGAGAATTGTCCTACTTTTTGGGGTTTAGCCTAAGATAAATGGATGATGGAACCTTTCTTAATCAATATAAGTATATAAGGACATCTTTAACAAATATAAAGTGGATATATCTAAGCCAATAAACACTCTCATGATCTCCAGTGTTCAATTAGATAAAGAGTTAAATGGATAATCAATTAACTAGAAGATACACAAAGGAATAATTGGATCGCTCCTTTACTTAACTGCTTGCAGAACTGATATAATATTTAGAGTTTATCTTTGTGCTAGATTTCTGAAGGAGTCCCTCATGACTGCAGTTAAGAGAATCCTTGGATATCTTTTAGAAACTCAAAAATTAAGAATCTAGTATCTAAGTCACAATATTTCTTTTGATATTAAAGGATATTCTGATTCAGATTTTTCAGGGTATTGGGCGGATAAAAAGAGCACCTCTGGAACATGTTAATTTATAGGATAGTCCTTAGTCTTCTGGGCTAGAAGAAAATAAAACAGAATTGCACATTCCACTGCTGAAGCTGAATATATAGCCTTAAAAAGTTGTGTATCCCAAGTCCCTTGGTTAAAGTAATTGATTATAGAATTATGAATAACTTTGGGCACAATGTCAATTATATGTAATAATACTAGTGTCATCTACATTTCTAAAAATCCTATCCAATATTATAGAGAAAAACACATTGACAAGAGTCATCACTTTATTAGAGACCATGTTTCTAAAGGAGACAATGAGCTACACCATGTTGCAATCGAATACCAACTGACTAACATCTTTACTAAATTGCTAGCCATTGAAACCTGCATCATCTTAAGGACTAGATTAGGTGTTGTAGATATAAATGCATGAACTTGTTGCTTACTGAACTCTAAATTTTTCTATTTTTTTATCTTACTTTTTTTTTGTTTGCAATATTATTTCTGTGTATGTGTTCCTGTTTTCTATTTTTGGTGTTATATTATTTTTAGCTTTAGTGTTATTTTTTTCATCACTGTTGGAATAAAATTTTTGCCTTACTTTTGTTTTTGAAAATTGATAAATAATTATTGACATCCCTAAATCAATTAAAGGATGAAACACTGTTGATTATTTCCTTACCTCTAACTCCTTTAGCGATGAAATTTTCTTTTTTAAACAAAAATCTATTTCAAATTAACAATTAGACTTTCAAATTTAGATCTTTTTATCGTCATATAATAATATATCTCATATAAATAATACTCACAGTTATGAAATCACATTCAAACATTCTTGATCATGTTATTGCATTTATCATATGAATATGAATATGCTTTATGATTTATTCTTCCTTATAATATAGATTGAGCTTTTCTTCTCTTTTATCTAGAAGACATTCTCAGAACTGAGAGTCTTTAAAGATTTTGATAGAGTGTTATCTTGCAAAATAACAAGAGGCATAAAATGAGCTAAAAAAAAAAAGAAACTAAAAAGATTATGACGATGTTAATTCATTTTGTACTAACTTTTAATCCAATCACAAGGGAAATTTTTCATTATTATTTATTGATTAAAAAAACTTGACTTTTACTTTTATTATTATTTTTATTGTCTTTCATAATGTTTTGTACCTATTTATGTACTTTGTTCTATTTAGTAGTTTTTTTTTTTATTTCTTCTTTTTTATGATGACAAAAGGGGGAGTAGTATTAGTTTGTATCGTTTAATTCATTGGCTTGCTTTAGTAAAATTTTCTATTCTTTACTTAAATTATTCTCCTTTATTTTATGTTTCTTTTTTTTTAATAAATTAAAAAGAAAAATATGTGATTTGTATTATTCTAATAATAATGTTTGTCAACATCAAAAAGAGGGAGATTATTGCATATCTGGATCCAAGTATTATGATTTTGATGATAACAAATATTATTATTCCTTGACTGCTATCATTCATGCATATTTGTTTTATGTGCCTAGCTCAAAAACCTTTTAAGTCCACAAGTTTACTTGGAATGTCAATTAGCGCAAGTCAAGTAGACTAGGAATGAGTCAACCTATAATTTCTATTTTAATGCATTTTTTACCTTTTCTTGAGTCAACTGTATCTTTGTGGATCTTGAAGCTTCATAACCTTGCACACAAACACTAAGAAGGAGAAATTTAGTGAGTTATAGTTTTTCTATTTTTTATGATATTGTACAAGATGATTTGATATCATCTTGGATAATCAGTCAAAAATAAAAACCCTAATTAGGGCATCTAGGTCATATAAACTTTCTTAATATAACCATCATAGATGATACTCCCATCATCCTGGATGATACGCTCAAATCAGAAATACTTAGCCGCCAAACTCATTTAGGCAAGTTTTTATTTTTAGAATTTTATTCAAATCATATAGGAAGATGCCATATAATCCTAGATTTTTTATTACAATCATGTATAAATAAGTTCAGTGATTAGGAAAAGTAATTAAGGTTAGATTTATTGATCATATCATTCTGGATGAACGTAAGACTATCTGAATCACCTGGATGTCACAAACTATCTGCTAGATGATTAATTATAATTCTTCATCATCCATATGATTCTCATGGATAACCCAAACTATCTATGGGACTAAAATTGCTAATTTTGAACTAATTATACAGGATGATCCAAACATCATCTTGGATGATTAGTTATATTTCTTCATTGCCCAATATGTATCTCCTAGACATCCTGAAGTGTCTATTGGATGATATGTATGATTTTGAACTAATTGTATAGGATGACGTTCATATTATATTGGATGTTTAGAATAAATATTATATTCTAATCATACATCAGACCTAGATCATCCTAGTTGGAAGAGCTAAATTGTAATAGTCATTCAGATGATCTGTCAATCGTGCTTGACGATATTTGACGGCAAGTTAAAAATTAGGGCAATTTTAAAGGCCTTCTTTATAATATATCTTTTTTTCTTAATGAGAGTATCTTTTGCTGGTCTCTAGACTTGAGAGAGCATAGTGAAGTAGAGCTTGGGAGAGAGAGAGAGAGAATCTTTTGAGTTGTAGTTTTTGAGGTGTTCACAAATGTTACTCTAAGAAAGGATTTGATTCGTCATCTCTAATTGTAAACCTTGTTTCCTTGGTGGTTCTAGGTAGGTATTTGTCAGCATTAGATCTAGGTTCTCTGCCTATTTTAGGAGGAAGCAAAATGAGTTGGGTTCTATTCCTTCTTATAGAGGAAGTGAAATGAGTCAAGGTTCTCTGCCACACAGGGGTTGGTAAAAGGAGTTTGTAAGGGCTTCTCTGCCTTGCTTTTAGAGCAAAAGGAGAGACACTATGGTTTAGTGTAATACCCAGAGGAGAGGCTCCAATGAGTGGATGTAGTTCAAGTTGACCAAATCACTATAAAATCTGGTGTGTTCTTTCTGTGTTTAATCCTTCACTTCATTTTTTTGTATTGTTTATGTGTCTGATTGTTTAGTTCAATTATCTAAATTATTTTGTCAATTGCTTCCACATAAAGGGTTAATCTTGTTTATTTTAAAATATTCAAAAAGGTTTCAAAATGATTATTTGTTTGTTGAAATTTTTTTAAAAATACCAATTTACCTTGCTCTTTGTTAGCCTCGGGCTAGTTCATAAAGGCTTAACAACCATATTGAACTTTAAGAATTTAGTTATATTGTGCTTATGAATCTATTTTAAAAGATAAAAGAGAAGGCACTACGTGTTAGAGTTCACTTGGACAGGCTGACATATGATCAGCAGGAGGGGGGGCGGGGGGTGTCATTAATGTAGTAGTAAGTTTCTCTACAAAAAAAATCTTGTTTAGACTTCTTGAAGCTATAGCTAAGTGAAGGTGAACTGAGTGATACTCTTTAGCCTGCCTAGCTGCCTTGTAGTGTAATTTTTATATAAAGCAAAAGTATCAAATTGCAAACACTTTGGACTCAGGTATACAGGAGAGTGATGAGCTCTCTATGAGTGGAATTGATTCAACTCACCCCCCAAAAAAGAAGCTCCCCTATCTTAGAAAGAGGATAGAATCTTATTTTGTTTTTACATGAGGCATGAAGTGAAAGATACATATTCATATATAGTCAGGTTCACCTTGATGATCCTAGTTAGCAGGCCAGTATTAGTTTTGAATGGTAAGTGCGAAGCATCACATCTGTTGGCAGCACGGAAGCTACTACTTCAGGAATGAAGGAGGCAAGCCTACAGAGACTACAATCAAAGTCATATGCGATAGTGGAATCTCTCCTATTACCGCCAAGAGCCCCTCCCCAGGTCGCAAGTAGGACTGATCGGGAGGTTTTGCTTGTAAAATTTCTGGGTATTCCTCTCTATAAGGGTAGAAAAAACTCTTTCTATTTTTTTTTTGAAGAATGCAAAAATTGCATAAAAATTAAAAGAAACTCAGACACAATCTAATGTGAGAAAACTAAACTTTCACATTCTTCTTTTACTATCTCCATAAAAGAAGAAGGAAGATTGCTCTCACCAAAAAAGTCCCAAAAAAAATCATAAGAACAAGCTAAGTTAGTACAGTAATCCGCTAACTTATTACATTTATGATTGACCTAATGAAAGAAAACATTATTGAACTCACTTAAGAAAGTTAAATCATCTTCCTCCAAGCTCCAATCCTTCTTCTTCGGTAAGCTGTACAGTTTTTGAAGAAAAAGGAGAACATTCTTGTTATCACCTTCCACAATAATGCCTTTAACATCTTGAAGTCTACCATGTAAGACTTCTTTGAGAGATAAAAAAGCCAAGAGCTCAAGTTGAGCAATGTCTCAATGTACTTTTCCTTTTCCAAAAGCTAAAATAAATCTTTCTTTGCAATCTCTCATAATACCACCAATACCTACTACATAATTACCTTTTAAGGAAGCATCAAAGTTTATTTTAACCCACTCGGGTGGAGGAGGTTGCAATTTATCGATTAGCAACCCAGTGATCTGAAATGGGAAAACTAAATTTAGCAGAGCCAAGAAAACCCAGAGTAGATGCAGCGATCATCACAATGTTGTCTTCAAGTTTCCCACGCTTCCTCTTATTTCTACTAATCCATACAAACCAAAAAAGAGTGACATAAATGCTTACCAACAAAAAATTATAATTCTTCAATCTCATAAGACCAGTCAAGCAGACCTCCCAATTGCTATAAACAAGAATTTGGAATCCCTTGCTTCTCAGAATTTCAATAGCCTTCAACAGCTTACAGCAACTAGTAGAAACATGGTTCACATCTTCAATTTCACTACAACCCAATAGACATAAGTTATTATTCGACATTCTCCTTTTGTATAAAAATAATTCAGTTGGTATAACAACTTTGTAAAGCCTCCAAATGAAAATTTCCACCCGAGCATTAAGTTTAAATTTCGAAATCCATGATATCAAAATTTCTACCTCCATATATTTGAAACCATCTTCCAGTAGTAATGCTGCTAAGGATTTTCCTATCAATTGAAGCTTCAGCTCCATCCTATCTTCTTCATAATTCTACAAAATTTGTACATCAGCAATAATCTTCAGTAAAAAGATGATTGCAAAGAGCAATGCAGAACATAATTTCTATAAAGGACATATGAGCATTTACAAGGCAAGCAAAGATTTGGAATAAAAAAAAGCAATAATCCTCAATAATTTCTCACCAAAGTGCAAGCTCAAGTTAGTAAAATCCCATCTACCATTAAGAATGAAGAAGTCCAGGGTTGTATTATCATCAACTAAATTCCCAACAAACGTAGGCCAATTACTTAAACTTATATCCAAAATCTAAATATCCTTCAAAACATTGATCTTGGAACCATCCCCAACCTTCCATCTTATAAAATTATTAAGAACTTTCCATCCACTAGAAATAATCTTCCTAGAAGAAGAGCTATCTATAGAGTTCACATTCTTCTTCCACCATTTATCTCCAAATTTGCTCAGCAAATTGCTGTTCAACAAAGTGTTTGGTTTGTCAATAAGCCTCCAAGCAAATTTTGCCCTCAAAGCATCTCTTCTTAAAATAGCTGAAGGAACTCCCCAACCACCAAATTGTTTTGGTTTACAAAGTGAATCCCAAGCTACATAATGTATCCCTCCGCTTCCATCACTTCTATTCCAAATAAAATCTCTACACAATTTTCCAAAACCTTTCAAAGTTCTCAAAGGAACAAGAGAATGTGTCAAGAGAAAAGATGGAAGAGAAAGGTAAACAGTTTTTACCAAAACCAGTCTACCCGCAAGAGAGATGTATCTATTTCCCCAAGCATTGAGGTTTTTAATTGATTTATCCAGCAGCAATTGAAAATTTAGCTGCTTTAACCTCCTCAAGGCCATCTTGATACCCAAGTAATCAAATTCAGCAACCAACTTTACTCCCAACATATTTGAGAAGTGTTTTCTCCTCCTTCTTACCACAGAATTACCACACATCAATGAGGATTTCAGAATATTAATACTCTGGCCGGTCCAAGAACAGTAGTTTTCAACAATTTCTTTGACCTTCTTCACACTTCTCATTTTGTCTTCAACAAAAAGTAAGATATGATCTGCAAAAAGGAGATGAGAAATCTTTTGGGATTTAGAATAAATTTTAATACCCAACTCAAATTCTCTTTTAGGAAGCAATTTGATAAAAGTTGTGAGCATAGAATAGAAAGGAATGGATAGAATGGACACCCTTGTCTAAAACCACTCCTCCCTTCAATCCAATTGGAATTAGATCGATTAATCATAATGGAAAATCTGGGATTTGATACACATTCCATCACCAATTTGACAAACTTGAAAGGGAATCCCAAATCAAGCATCTTTTTCTGAAGAGTTGCCCAACTCATATTATCATATGCTTGTTCCATATCAACTTTAATTGCTAAAAACCCATTACTTGCTTT
Organism: Dendrobium catenatum; assembly: GCF_001605985.2. Lineage (NCBI taxonomy): Eukaryota > Viridiplantae > Streptophyta > Magnoliopsida > Asparagales > Orchidaceae > Dendrobium > Dendrobium catenatum. The sequence continues at coordinate 108,627 of NW_021318754.1, forward strand.
AGATCACCTCAACTTTTCAAACACCTCTTGAGCCAAAAGAATGTGATTTGAAATCGATCTTCCCTTCACAAAAGCCACTTGCTCTTCAGATATAATTTTAGGGATGATCCCCACCATTCTATTCAATAGAACTTTAGCAATAATTTTGTAATTGGAATTACACAAACTGATTGGACGAAAAGTAGTTGGAGAAACCGAGTTAGAAGATTTGGGAATCAAAACAATCATAATATCCTTCCAATCTTTGCACAACCTCCCTTCAGAAAAAAAAATTTTCACTGCTCTAATAACATCCTCTTTGATGATACACCAAAAAGCTTTAAAGAAGGAGTAAGTAATCCCGTCACAACCTGGAGCTTTATTATTACCCATGTTCATAACAACCTCCTCTATCTCGTGCACAAAAAGTTCCCTATCCAAATATATTTTATCATCGGGACCTAAAACCTACCACGGTTTAGGCCAATCTTGCAAACAGCACTCCCAAATTTTCCACTTTTTCTGGAAATATTTAAAGAACATCTCTTCCACCTCTTTCGGTTCTTCAGTTAAAAAACCATAAAAATTCCTGATATGAGAAATCCAGTTAACGTTCCTTCTTGCATTAGCAAAATAATGAAAAAACTTTGTGTTGGAATCACCTTCTTTAAAGCACTTCATTTTAGATCTTTTCCTCCTCCATGTATTCAAGCAATTAAGGATAACATTCAGCTCTTTGACTTTACCTCTAAGCAACCATAATTTTTCTTCATCAAGCCATACTTTACTAGCTTCGTCTTCTTGAATCTGAGAAATTTCAGCCTTCAAACTATCTTTTTCTTTTGAGAAATCTTTCAACTTGAATTTACTCCAATAGAATAAGTCCTTCAAGGTTATTTTGCACTTTTTATTCAGGAATTCCATATCATTTCCCATGAAATTGTTCTTCCATTCCTTAGAAATAATGTGAGCTGAAGTTTTAAAAGTTAACCAAGCATCTTCAAACTTTAAACACCTTCTCCCTCTTAAGACCGAATCAAATAGCTTCAAGACAATAGGACTATGATATGAAGCCACTCTGGATAAGTGCCTCACAATAGCTATTTTAATCTTGTTATGGCCAATGAATTGAGAATACAACGGTCCAATCTTTCAAGAATCCTCCCACCTCCAACTTTGGTTTTACACCAAGTAAACCTGTGACCAACAAACCCAACTTCATGAAAGTTGTTATCATTCATAAACTTTAACATCACCATAGGACCTTGAGAGAAAACAAACTTTCTCCCTCCCTTCTTATCTTCCTGAGCCAAAATATAGTTGAAGTCTCCACAAATAACAGAAGGAATTTTTCTCTAAGAATGTGCCTGGATACACTTCCAAAGTAATCTTCTTTTATGAGCCTCCTTACTACCATGGACAGTGATGATCCTCCATACTCCTTTATTAAAGACATTAAGATCCCCAATAACACTTTGATCTAATGTCTTGATAATAGAAAAGATGCTACATCCGATCTCCAAATAATCATAATACCACCAAAAAGTCATTCTGAAGGAAGAAGGAAAAAATCCCACATAGGGCCCATCAGTCTCACAAAAGAGACTCTATCAAAAGAATTGATTTTAGTCTCAAACAAACCCATAAAAAAGAATTTAAAATCTTTAATAAATTCCTTCATATAGAGAGAGGCCTCTCTCTTCTTGGCCCCTCTATAATTCCTGAATGCAATGGATTCCATTTAAAGAACCTTGGGGGAAGAGCCCCCATCTCTTCTCTTGTTAAGTCCCTCAAGAATTTTACAATGTGGAATATTTTTAATAGGCCCTAAGGACATAAGCTCCTTAGAAAGCTTACACTTGATCGTATCCCAATTGGAACCAATGTCCTTCTCTTTCTCCACACCTCCCACATTCACCTTACTAACTTTTATCTCTTCATTTTTATAAGACACTTCCTCACCACCAGCCACCTTTACATCACCTTTACTGCCACAAACAACCGAGGAGTTAATCAATTCAACTGCCTCTTCTACCAACTCCTCTTCATTTAACACTTCAAACTTATTCTTATTAACAAGAATAAGAGATTTTACATTTGAAGAATGTAACCCAACCTTTGGAGCTGCATCCACTACTTTATTCAAGCTTTCCACAGCAACCTCCTCATTACATTATGGTTGTATTTTTTGAGTAAGAATTTCTTGTTCCACACAAATTTCTCCTTCTTCCAGGATATTATCTTCAGAATTAGAATCCAACTCCAGAATTTTATTCATATTATGTGCTGATTTTTTCACTGCAGCAACGTCACCATGAATATTTGACGACTTCTTCCACTATTTTTTAGGAAAATTCAATTTATCCTTCATCATAACATGTATTCTATTATTTATTCTCCTATTAACCATTATACATGGTCCATAGGTAGCTTTAGTAACTATATCTTCAGTCTTATCCACCTCCTCGATATGTTTAGAAATTTTCTCACAAACAGCTCGATCAATAACATCAGATTTCAAAAGTTTGCAATCAGATTTCTCATGGCTAATTAATCCACAATCAAAACAAAAATTGGATATCTTTTCATATTCTAACTTCTAAAAAAACCTCCCAGCTATGCTTTCCACCCAAACTCCTAGTGGAAGACGTTGATCCAGCTTTACTCGTACACAAACCTAGGGCTGTCAATATATGACACGACCTGAAAACCCGACACGAACCCGACCCAAGAAATTTGGGTTAGGGTCAACCCGAACCCGAGACGGGTCGGGTTCGGGTTGAGGATTTTGACCCGTATGCAATTTCGGGTCGGGTTCGGGTCAACCCGGATAACCCGAAAATGACCCGTTTTGACCCGGGTTCAGTAC
>NW_021318754.1:113324-122450 GCF_001605985.2 Dendrobium catenatum
TTTTTTTTTTAGATGTCGGCCCCAACTCTCCAAAACTTTAAGTACAACGTCCCTACCACTCTTTCATAAAAGACCGGACTCATCTCTTTTAAATCGATTAGGTGGTTAGCTGGCTCCCCAATCCAGGCCGGGGTAAGTCCAGGTTCTGCACTGCATTAGTTAGGATCGGACGACTGTGGTCTAGCGTCCAAATTAGATTTAGGATCTGGGGTAGATCTTTGATTATAAGACCCCAAATTTCGGGAATATAGTCCCAAATTTCTAATAAAATGTTCAACTCAAATTAAATTTCTTTTTCAATCCTAAAATGTAAAGCCCAACATTTAGACTAGGCCGGGACACCTCTGGATGGTTTCGGAATCTCAAAGTGTCCCCTACCTCTCTTCCTTCGATTCTGTTAATAAATGTACAATTTTGATCCACTCCCTTTTGATTCTCCAAAAGATTATATTCAATTTTTGATATCACTCCTAGAATATCTAACAAAATTTCATTCTTATTTTAATCAAGAGTTTTCGTAGGGGACTCTGTCTCCCTACGATGTAATTAACTACGAGGGCTTATGCTCGTAGGAGATTTGGAATCCCACACACCTGATTTTAAAATTAATCTTTAAAAAAAAAAACCCTCTTAGATTTCTTTGGGAAAAGTCAAAAATGATTGCCGTTATCATATTAGAACAATTATCATTGAAAGGTGATATCTCCCTTTGGGGAGATACATCCTTCTCTGATAAGGCTTTGGATATGAATTCGGCAATCACACTCCTTGAGTATCATAGCTAGATTATTTTGTTGAACCCTACCTCATCTCCTCGGGGCCGTGTCGAGTTCTCTTTAGAATCTAACCGTGATATTCAAGACGAATTACATAATTCTAAGCCTGAACACCGTTGTGGAATTTTGTTTTCGCCGTTCGGGGTGATATACTTTTCCGAGCGAGTTGATTCGACTTCTAGAATTAGAATTAAATCTCAATTTCAAAATTCCCAAAGAAAACTAATATTTTCAAAACATGTTTTCAAAATTCCACCAACAGCTACCTGGGTTTACATTGTTGTGAGAATAATGGTTGTTTGGTGTCTGCTCGAGCTTTTCCTGAATTCCTTTGGGGGCTGTCCATTTGGTTGGTTTCTCCTGGTAATAACTGCTGTGCTGGGGGGTGTTGCTTCTTGCTGGGGCCTGTGGGCTGGTTGGTGTGGCTTCAGGTCTTACCTTGTTATGTTATTTTTTTTTTTTGGTGTTATGGAGGACCAAGGTATTATATCTCTGTGGAACTATGACTGAGTGTAACATATTTCATTGGTGGTACTTTCTCCTCTTTTTCTACTTTTTGATTTTGTGCCTATCTTGGACTACTCTGCTCGCTTTTTTTGCAGGATCCTTTTTGTTTAGGTCATTGTTCTACTAATTTTTTGGACAGGAAGCTCGTGCTAAAGGTATTTATTTGCTGCTTCCTCTCTTTTTGGGTGCTTCTTCTTGTGCACCGTAGAATATACCTAGATTATTTTGTACTTTTGTGTTGCAGGGATCTTGAGCTCATAGGGTTATTTTATTTTATTTTTGTTACACTTTTGGGCATTAGAGAGCTCTAGGTTCCTTTAAGGACCTTATACTTTTCCCTTTATATAAACGCGTAGGACCCTCCATGGGTTTTCCCTAAAAATAAATAAATAAATAAACAATCCTCTTTCATGTATAATGCCTAAAGCATTCTCGAAGCTCCAAGTGTTGGAGTGCATGAATCATTTAAAACTTGGAATCAAATCCCATGTTCTTTTGTCCCCATTTGTTGGAACATAAACCAACAAATATATTCTCATGGAAGAAGCTGTAAGGCTCCTCAAGCCTTTAAAAAACATTTTACATGAGCCCTTTAATTTTAGGACCAAATCATAGGTTCTTTCCCCTTCTTTGTTTTTTAAAATACAAAGCAACAAATAAATGTCACTTCTCCCATCATGTGTAGTAATTTGAAGCTTCTCAAAAACTTCTACTTACTATTAAATAAGGTTATTGATCTTAGAACCAAATTCTAAGTTCTTTCTTTCAATTTTTTTGAACCTATGGTTAACAATTGAACATCCCGCTTAGACTTAGGACCTAAATCCTAGTCTTTGTTCTCTATTCACTTGACGTCAACTAGGTGAATAATCCCATCTCTTTGAATACCACATATTCAAATAATATTCTTGAAATTTTGTAACTCTCAAGTTAAATCTCCTTCCTTCAACTCCAAAGTTGTAGTGAGTTTATCATATCACTTATTTGTTGGAACAAAAAACTAATGAATAATCTCGTAAACTAAGGATTAAAATCCAAGTCCCCCTTCTTCATTCACTCAACCCAAACTAAGTGAATGATTTCTTCTCCTTGAACACCAAATGTTCAAGGGACTTCCCTCAACTTGTAACCCATAAGTTATTTTTTGCCTCTCTTTTCTCCCTCAACTTGAAAATCATCTCATTTGTCTAAATAAATTAGATGAATAAATATCACTTTTTTTGGACACCAAATGTTCAAGGAAACTCATCCAATTTGCAATCTTTAAGCTATATATTTTATCACTTCTTTTCCTACAAGTCAGAATTACAGGAAACCTCCAAATTCCTCTCCAATCACCTAGTTTCAAATTAGGCAAAATGAACATTCATGAATTTTTTTAACCCACAAGTTACATGTTTCTTCTGTCATTTCTACAACTCAAAAGTTATTGGAAATCCAATCATGTCACCCTTCGTTTTTTCTTAAATTTAAGTGAATGATCTTTTCTCTTGAACACCAAATGTTCAAGGGACCTCCCTCTCGTCCTCCTAAGACAAAATTTAGGAGAATAGTCATCCCCTTTTGAAAAAAAAATGTTCAAGGACATTCATGAATGAGTACCTCGCATGTTTCATTTTATTTTTATCTTTCTTCCTAAAATCAAAATTGACAAAAATCTCTCCATTCACTTAGGCTAAATTAAGTGAATGGGTGTCCCTTTCTTTGAACATTAAATACTCAAAGAACTTCTTCCAACTTGCAACCCATAATTTACACTTCATTTCTCGATTTCTAAAACATAAAAGTTGTATAAAACTGTCTCATTCTCCTAAGACTCAAATTTAGGAAAATTTACATCCCTCTTTGAACACCAAATGTTTAAAGAATATTCATGATATTATACTCTCCAAGTTGCATATCTCTTCTCCCCATTTACCTAACATTGATTTGTTAAATGATTATGTATCATTAGACCCATGGCTTAATGATTTATCCTCCCATATGCAACCCGTAAGTTGCATATTTCTTTGTCTTTTTTCATAACTCAAAGGTTGTAGAAATCATCTCATCCTCCTAAGCCAAAGTTTGGATAATGTATGTCTACATTTGAACAATAAATGTTTAAGAGATATTCATGAACTAGCAACGCACATGTTGCATTTTCTATCTTCTTCTCGATAAAACAAAATTGTGGTCCAAATCTGCATATCACCTTTTTCTATTTACCCAACACAAGTTGGGTAGATTACCTTCTTCTTTTGAATATCCAATACTCAAAGAAACATAAATAAATTTGCAACTCACAAGTCTCATTTTATCAATTCTTCTCTACAAGCCAAAATTGTAGAGAAATTCTCCTCTTTCTACAACCCAAATGTTGTATGAAACTCTCATCCATTCAACTCATATTGAGTGAATTAAACCTATGACAAATCACCTATTTGTTGAATAAAAAATCAATAAGTAGTTCAATCAAAATAATTTATTTGTTTAGGTAAACTCAAAAAATAATTCCATGTTAAGAAAATGAGTCAAAATTCTAGCCCCACTTTCATTCTCTTAACCCAAATTAGGTGAATGAATTCCCATCATTGGATATTCAAAATTCCATGGATTCCTTCATGTTTAGCTCAAATCTACACATCACTATCTTAAAGTTGCAAATACTCATCATTGAACATAAAAATTCTATAATAATTCCTCTTGATTTGTAGCCTTAAAGTTGCAAATATTTCTTACCTATTGAGCTAAAATCAATAAGTGACATAGCATTATTTGTCAAAACCAAATTAAGCAAATTAAGCTAAATTCCTTGAATATAAAAATTCATGGAGACATTCTTTTGATTTGTATACTCAAAGCTACTAATCTTCCATCCCTTCTATAGGTTTCAAAGACCTTAGAAAATTTCCTACGCTAGCCCAAAAGTTGTAGGCTTCCTCTCCTTCTCCTATAACTCCAAATTTGTAAGAGGTTTCCCATATCTTTAGCTCCAAAAGCTAGAGGGATTTTTCCAACACTTATCCTGAAAGCTAAATTTTAGATTCTTATATTCTCTTCTTAGCTCTAAAGAGCTAAGGAGGATCTTCAAACATTTAGTTCAAAAGCTATGTGTTGGACACCTTCTCATCCTCTTCTTAATCCTCAAAGCTAAAAGAAGCATCAATTTCCTCTCCCTAGCTCCAAAAACTATGAAAAGTTCTCCAACATTTATCCCGAAGCTATGTATTGGACACCTTTTCTCTATATCCAAACTCTAGGTGAAACACCCTTTGTGTGACATACCACAGAAGCATCAAACACTTAGATGCATATCCCCTTAGGCATGCTAGGATTTGAATTTTTCTTTTTCTGTACAGGTGTTTGATGCTATAGTGTGATTTCCTATTGGATTGTCTGCGTTATGGACACTTGAACTTAAGTGGTTAGTGTAGAAATATATATAATTTTTATTGCTGGTAGCCATGTCCAAAGGGGGATGCAATAAATCATAAATAACAAAAATTCTTGCATGATAGGTTTCGCTTAACCCCCCCCCCCCCTTCCTTAAAATTTCTAAAGGCCAAAACCCTTTAAATAAGATTTTCATGAATTTCAAAAATCAAAATTTAGCCAATATTTAAATAACTTCCAAAAGCAAGAAAATCACTAAATTAATCAAAAGTATTCTCATGCACCAAAGCTTGAGATACAATTAATCATAGGGGCTTGCCCCTATGGGATATCTACAGCCTTGAATAAATAAACCACATTCAACTAAACATTAAATGGGGCAATCTCTATTAAAATTGTAAATTTTATCATAGATTCTATATGGAAATGATATTTTTATCCTTTAGGTAATTTATCATCATTCTTATGTTATACTCGATCATAATGTATGCAATCCATTTGAGGACAATAAAAATTCTCCAACAGATTTTTCAACGACTCTACTGAGGATGATGTCTCTTTCTATCTAAACTACTAGCTTTTAAATATTCATTTAAAATATTAGCTAAAATAGCATTTACAAGATCAATTTTTTATTGTATGGCTCTCCTATTTTTAATGTTGGGTTGAGTGATGTCAATTTAAGCAAATTCCCTTCAAGATGAACTTTCAAGTCTTTTTTTAAAATGAGAATGATGAGCTTTGATTTTCCAAATTCAAAAAAATCCTCTTTTTCAAATATCCAATTTAAAAATCTTCTCATCATCATAATTGTGGTGGTTGTATAAATCTATAACCAAACAATTTTAAATGGTGTGGAATTCCAAAATCTATTAAATTCATTCATAATTTAGTAAATTTTGGCCATAGTTATGGGTGGTTAGTTATTAAAGTTAGTCGTCAGAAAACCTAGAAAAAGTATAGTGATTAGTTAATTATGTGTTGATTGGATTCAAAGAAATATAATAGAACGATTAATATCAGAAATTTTGGTTTTTATGAAATCTTTTGATATTCAATTTTTTTTAGAACTCATTAAAGCAAAATGGAAGGCATACTAGTTTTCAAGTTTGGGGATAATCTGTAGTTATCATTTGAAAAATCACACTTTGAACATGGGGATACGATCAAATTTGGGCATGGATTTGAGGACATTGAGGTTCTTTTCCAAGGTCCTACACATTCCGAGGCAAGAACTTTATAAAGCCAACCTTCACCTAAAAAAAAGGTTTTGGAAATAAACTTGCCCACTAGGGATAGTCTCTTACTTCGAGCAGTAGGAAGGGGGGTTGAGTTATCTCCAAAATCTCTAGCTTCTTGACCTTCTATTTTCAATAGGTTGACATTCCCTAAGGTTTTGAAGTCAGATGTGGAACAAATAGCTTTGACTCCACTATTTCTTAAGATAAAATTTGTTTAAAAAGAAATAAAACTAGTTCAACCTTTAGCAGTTGTCTCGAGTGTTCTAGATTCTGAGAGTCCTTTTCTGTCTAGCTAGTATGATGAAAGGGGAAGTTCTACTTATGTCCCGACTAGATCCAAAAAAAGGAAAAAGTATAGGAGATTTAAAAAGAGGACGGAAAAGGAAAAAAAAGCCTAGTTGGAGGATGAGATGATGGACCTCTCTCCTCTTGCTGAGGGTAATAGTTTTACCCTCTTTCTATGTTAAGGGGTGAGGAATATGTTTGGAAGATAACTGGATAACCCCTAGACCCGCTCTTAGAATTTTTGAAAGCACTCCTCAGGAAAGAAAGAAGTAGTGGGAGAAGGTTATAAGAATGATTTTCCAAAGGATAGCTGATCAACTCTACACTATAAAAGATGTAGTGATTAAGGCTATGAAAAATACAATCACAAAAGATTTTGTTAAGTTACTTGTGAAAGAGGAAACTGATCCAGAGGATAGCAAGTTGATTGTTCAACCAAACCAGAGGTATAGGAACATATTCTCTATGCAGCCAGTGGTGTCATCTTTGATAGATGGGTATAATTATGGGCCTCGTTAGAAGAGTTCAGTTAGTGAGCAGATAGTTCTGGTTGATTATTTAGTGCCACCACTTGAGGCCATGACAAACCAAAGTTTGGTCACCCTTATCGCCAAGTGGTCCCTCGGGCCTTTCTTTCAAGTTTTACTAAATCTAATGTCCCAACAGGTTTAGGAGTTCTCCAAAAGAAGATAGGCCTCTTACTCCCCATGATGAGATACCCTCTGAGGGTCACATTCAGACTCCACCTTTAGATGAGGTAAGTATGGGACACCAAAAATCCCATACCTCCTCATATGGAGTGAAGAAAAAAATGGTGACTCAAGGTGGTAGCTCCATCTGTGGTACACTCTTTACCTCCTACACATATTAATTCTAATGAGAAAGGGAAAGCACCCGTGGAAGTCAATAGTTATGAAGAGTATCATGCTTCCCATGTCAACCCTTTAACCGAGAAAACCATTGAAGAAATAATGGAGTATTTGAAGGATAGCCTTAGGAAGATTGATGAGGATGAGAAGTGGGAAGAGGAAGAAAAATCATAAAAAATAGATTAAGAATTTTAATACTGATGAGGATGATCTTATGGACGATGAGGATATCTATGTTCTCCATTATAAAAGAAGAGGATTCTCTCTTCTAGGAGACCCTCAAATAGTTGATTTATTGGAGGTGGAAGAAGAAGGGAGTGAAAATCCCCACATCAGTGCTTTATTTTAGTAATTAAAAAATAAAGATGCTCAGCTCAATGATATGACTAACATAATTGATGAGATGACTTCTATTATGGCTGCCCTTACAACTTAGCTTTTGGCTCCTTAAAAGGCCCCAAACACAATAGATAAGCCTTCCATTAGTACATAAAAGGCCAAGGAAACAGTGCAGGTTGATGAGGACATTAAGAGTTAGGGAAAGAATGAGCCACGGTCAAAAAATCTCTAACCTTCAAAGGAATATTTGAAAGATTTTATTAGTTAGCAGATTAAGGTGTCCATGGCACATGAAAAAAAGAGGTCGCTCTATTCAAAGAGGATGATGTTATTCAGAGGAGTTTGATTCAGCACAATATACCAAAGGTTTTATTGTCTCTTCCTTCAAACGCTCTAAATGGTATGGGAAATCCACATCAACATTTAGCTCATGTGTAAGTTGGGTGTTATAATATGGGTGGCAGTAATTCTCTTCTCTTCAGATAGTTTGTGAGCAGCCTTTCTGGTGAAGCTTTTGATTTGTATGTTGGGTTACCAAATAGCTCGATAAAGACTTTTGCATAGCTGGAGTCTTTGTTTGTGAAAAGGTTTACAGCAGCCCAACATCACATTACAGTGGGAGACCTTGTAGCGGAGAAATAATGGGAGCCCTTGTAGCAGAGAAACAAAAATCAAATGAGGGGTTATTTGATAACATTCTTAGGTGGAGAAACATTAGCATAAAATGTGAACCACAACTCCAAGAACAACACGCTATAGAAATGTTACTAAGGAATATTCATGGTCTAATAACACTCATTCTTAATTCTTAAGGGGTTCACTATTTAAGACCTTTGAAAAATTGCTTAGTAAGAATCTAGCCTTCCGTCTGAAACAGCTCAGTTGTTCTTCCTTAAAGATAACAGTAATGGTGACCAGTCTATAATTTTAAATAGAAAATAATTGAAAGAAATGATAGTGTGTCAACATTATCTCTTCAAAAGAGAAAGTAGATTCAAATTATAGAGCAAAAACAACCAAGAAATATGTTAGAGCGACAGCCTAAAAAGACTTGATTCTAGGAGATTGATAGAAAAGATCAATCAACAGTACTATTTTAGGAGAGATACTATAAAGAAAATCATTAAGTCCTTGGTTCAGGATGACAACTTTCAACTCTCAAATCCAAAAGACAAAAAAAGGTTGATAAGAGTAATAAGCCAAACTATTGCCCTTATCATAGGATATTGGGTCATGTTTTAGAAGATTGTTATGTCTTTAAAGATTGGGTTAAAAATAAGTACAAATCTGGTAGGATGAGTATTCCTAATGTATACGTAGCAAACCCATCATAGGGTTCTTCTAAGGTTATTCATGTGGAAGTCATTCCTACCAAGCGGCAGAAAGTAGAGTCAGCCATTGTAGTTTCCTCTCCAACATTGTTCAATAAGAAGGGCAGTATTGATTTTCTTATAGATACGGTTGAAAATTTTCCCTTTTCCAAATCTTCACTAAAAATGTTGAACAAATTACCCAAAACCCTATTGGAGTTACCAAAAGAAACTCAAATGCCCATAAAAAAGGCCTCTTTTGGAGTTCCTCCATGTTAAGATAGTTGCTATTTGCATGCTTTACATTTTTGCAACTTATGTAGTTTTGATGATTGCAAACATTATTGTTAAAAGTGTAGTTCTCTCCTAACAATTTTTAGAAGAATTGTATTTGCTCTTGTGTGTACTAACATTTCAGGAAAAA
>NW_021318754.1:122460-146981 GCF_001605985.2 Dendrobium catenatum
TTATTCAAGTATAATGAGCAGATACTACATATATAAATGAATAGATACTAGCTTGTCTAGCTTAATGCAAAGTATAATTTGTCTCCTTGGATGGTAATATGCTAATGTTGATTGAACTTACACCTCATTAGGAGATTACAAATTTGGAAGATTTAATCTGAGCAATGAACATCATATTGAAGTTTTTAATCATATCTTGATATCTAGTTTGTTTTAACACAGACTTATAGTTGTTCTATTTCTATACTTATGTTGTATGGTTGTATGCATGAATGGCTGAATGCCTGAATGCATCACTAAGCCCGTGAGCCGTGAGCCCGTGATTACTTAGTTGAAACCGAAGGCTTCAACACCGAAGGCTTCAACAGTTGAACTTTGAAAGTTTGAAGGCTTGAAGGCTTGAAGTTCCTTACTTGAAGAGTGAAGACTTGACTGTAGCAGAAGGAAGAACCGAAGAAATATTTCAAGAATGAAGATGGCAAGAAGTTAAGAAAAATTAATTATTAGATATTGACATGTTGTAAAATAAAAAATAGTGATTATATATAGATTTGTAATTTTGTAAATTGAGAAATTGTAAATGTTTTGAGCTTTGTAATTTCAAAAATTGCTTTTAAATTAATTGAATGGTCAATGGTGTATATTTCAATTTTAAATAAAAAAAATCTGATTTTAATTTTTTCGGGTCATACATGTCGGGTCGACCCGGACCCGAAGCGGGTCGGGTTCGGGTCCAATATTATGACCCGTTTCGAAAAATGGGTCGGGTTCGGTTTGACCCGTTTAGACCCGGGTAAGTTTCGGGTTGAACCCGAACCCTACCCGTGACCCGGTTTTGACAGGCCTACACAAACAGTTGCAAATTCCCTTTTCCCCCATTGAAACATGTTCCCGTCCATCATAAGAGGTTTGCCAATCATAGCAGCTATTCTTTCCACATTCACTTCATCCCAACATTGCAAGGGTAAATGAGGCATCCTAATCCAAATTAGTGAGGAAAGTCCTTGCAATGATAAAGTAGATAACACCACCGTTCACTTCTCCATACCCATAATGTGCCCATTGACAAACCAAGGTCCTCCTGACAAAACTCCTTCCATCATTTCCGTATAATCAAACAAGCATAAAAACCAACCTTTGCCAAGGGTTTTGAAATGAAAACTCCCTTATTGTTTCCTTTGTCTTCTTACTTCCCAAGCTACAATTTGAGATGGTATTTCCTTCCCAAACACCTTGATCACAAGAGAGTTATTCATTTTATTGGAATTCAGGATCTCAACATCCTCCTTCATTTTCATAGCTTTACCATCTTCAGTTAAGACCAAATCCTCCTCTTTGAAATCCAGGTGGATATAAGGTTTCTTTTTCCATGGAATGTTTTCTAATTCCTTCTCAGATCTAACATGCATTTCCACATTAACATCAACTACAATTTCAATTTCCTTATCAACCAAACAACCATTGGAATGAAAATTTGTGCTAACAGAAATCTGAGAATTCGCAATTTTCCCAAAGATAACTGTCAAGATTGCAATTGAATTATCATACATGTTAACATATATTTTCATTACAGACAACGATGCCGCTGGATCAACTGAATCATGTTCCATAGATCTCTTGGCTATCTGAGGAGTAACAGAACATACCTCTTCAACAATGGCTTTTCTTTACCTTCAACACAAACCTTCTTCTTAGGAACCACCTGTAAATTATCCAATCCACCAGCACTTTTGAATGAAGGTTCCAAATCCAAATGTTTCGAATTAACATATTGGCTATTACTTTCTTCCAATTTATGATTAAGAAAACCTCCATCAGCATTGCACTTCCTTGCCGCTGCCGAAGAGAGACGGCAGCCCTCCTCCACCATCTTCTACGTCAAGTCCTCCGGTAATGGAGTAAAAACCGGGAACATGAAATTCAAATTTCAGTACTTTTCTCTCTCTAGAAAATAAGAGTTTACATGTAAACTTATTCAGAGTGTATAATACTTATGAATGGTATCATCCTCCTAATTAGAATGCTAGAATTCAACACATTTCATCCGAATACATCCCCTCTTTTCACTCTTGTAGTCCTATGCATAGTCAGTACTATAGCCCTGATCATGGTTACTAATAAAATCAAACTAGGAACCAAAAGGCAAATATAATAGTATGTATACAATAAATTTCTTAATTTTTCCAAATTAGTCAAACTTCATACCTTTCAATCATGAACCATATATCTCGTAGAGGTCATCTTTCTATGGGTTGGTAGTAATGGAATAGTTTCATTATCATAAATGAAAAACATTTCCCATGAAAAAATCAGTCCAATAATACCACTAACTGATAAATAGTGCAAGACTTCTTCAATAATATATGTTATTTAAATATTGTACATCATAACCTTGAATTTGAATGAAATGGAAATAACTCCTATATGAACTACTACAGAGATCATAGCTAAGAAATTGAGACCTAAGAAAAAAAGTAAACCAGCAGTGTCGTAAAAGACTAGGATGGGAAACAAAATGGAATGTATCAAATATTTAGCACGTACAACCATTAAACCAGAGACCAACGAAGGGCTCAGCGAAATAGAAAGTATCATTATACATCATCCTTCCCTGACATGGAAGTTGAATGCATCTTCTACCTCGAGCATTCAAGAAAATCTATTATTACCACCACGGTTGTTTGTATTTTAATTTCTTCTTTGAAGCCCTAAAACTAAAAAAGAAAGGACTCAGTGAATTACTTATGAAATCTAGTGTTTCTCTCTTAGAAGATCATTATTTAAGTGTGTCGAGTTGCATCTCCTACACCCTGCAAACTCCAACATCGAAGTTTTAGTTTAAGCAGTGCCTGAGGATAAATAATGTTGTTGCGTAAGGTTGCATATAAAAGAAAGAAAAAGAATAACAATGATGAAAGCTGTAGTGAATTTATTTTCTTGTTGAGCTCTATAGTTTTTCACCTTTAATTCAAAAGAAAGCTCCAGCACTTTAGTAGTTACCTTGGTCTTAGTTTAATTTGATGTGCCCCACCCCAATGTCAGAGTCTTTCTAGTGTTATACATGACTTGACTCTCCCCCACTTACTGCTTGTTTATCGTCGTATAAAAAAATGACACGAAGCTGTATATGAGTAGATGTTATTGGTCGAAAACAAAATGGCCCTTATGAATAGTGGAACAGAATGGTCTCGCTCAATACTTTTCTTTTTTGTATTTTCATATTCAAAGTTCTTGAAACTTCAAAACTCAAACCTAAACCATGAAAAGAATGCTACAATATTCTAAATTATCAACTTCACATTCCCCCTTACTTCACAACCTCCCACTACTATTGCAAATTTGATTTTATGGATTAGAATTTTGATGATAGTAAACATTCATGTTTTTTTATGACTATCTTGCCTACTAACATTTCAGGTCCACAAGATTAGACTGCAATTTGAACCAGCTCAAGATTGGTTAAACTAGGTCTGAGTCAGTTTCTATATTTTTTCCTTTCTTAAGTCTATTATAGAAGATGTTGTTTCTAATGCTAAGTAACCTTACACACACACACTTTGGGAGAATTTATGACTATTTCTTAAAGTTTACTTTTTTTGGTAACATTACCAAGATGATCCATAAATTGTCCTAGATGATCTGTTCAAAAATAGAAATCCTAATTAGGGCATCCTAGTAAAGGCAGATGTCATTAAGGACATTATCCTGGATGATCTTTATATCGGCTAGGATGATAGGCTCAAATCAGAAAGAATTAGCTGCGAGATCTATTTAGGTATTCTTTATTTTTGGGTATCATCTAGGACATCGTCCTCGACGATGCAACACAATTATGCCTAAATTAATCTGGTAAATAAGGAAAGCATTTAAGATTTGATTGCACAA
The DNA here is from genome assembly GCF_001605985.2 of Dendrobium catenatum. Classification (NCBI taxonomy): domain Eukaryota; kingdom Viridiplantae; phylum Streptophyta; class Magnoliopsida; order Asparagales; family Orchidaceae; genus Dendrobium; species Dendrobium catenatum. The sequence continues at coordinate 126,346 of NW_021318754.1, forward strand.
TCATATCAGCCTAGACAATCGAAGGATCATCCAGGATGATCTCTTGGATGATTGACATCAGGTAGCTTCTATTTAGGGACATGCTTAAGATGAGTCTCACAGATTTGAACTAATTTTTTAGGATAATCGTGAGATCATCTTGGATAATCAAGCTATTTTTGCATCGTCCAGACATTCTTTCAGAGCAATTATTTGGATGATATTCAAGGATTTATGCTAATCTTAGAGGACGATATTATATCAGCCTTGATGATATAACCAAAAATCTTTTGATCGTCTCAAACCATCCGAGCTAATTGAGTGTAATTTTTGCTGATTGGCCAGGATGATATCCACATCATCCTTAATGATAATGTTAGTTCATATAAAATAAGAGCTATTCCAAAACCTTTCTATTTAATAGCTCTTATTCAACCCAGGAGCTCATCTTTTGCTGCTATTATAGCCTGAGGGAGCTAAGAGGAGAGGAAGAGCAAGGGAGAGAGAGAGAGAGGAGCTTATGAGTGGGAGTACACGAAGGTTGCTCCACGCAATGATCCATCATCATCTTCTCCAATCAACGTTCTTAATTCCTTGGGGGTTTTAAAAATGTAAACTTCATCATTTGATTAGGGTTCTTTTCCTACTTTAGTAGGAAGCAAAAGGAGTTGGATTCTCTGCCTGCTTCAAGAGGGAGCAAATGAAGTTGGGTTATTTGTTAGCTTCTGGAGGAAGCAAAAGGAGTTAGGATCTCTGCCTGGTTTTGGAGGAAGCAAAAGGAGTTGGATTCTCTTCCTCACCGGGGTTGGTGGAAAGGAGGATTGTATAGGCTTCTCCGCCTTACTGTCGAGCCAAAAGGAGAGACACTAAGTTTAGTGCAATACTTGGAGGTCACCTCCAAGGCATAGACTTAGTTTTGTTGACTAAACCACTATAAATTTCTATATTCTTTATTACTGCTTCCGTAACTATTTTCCGCACTATGATTTCTGTGGTGAATCTTGGTTTTTTTTTAAGATTATGTTTTGATCGAGAGATTTTTTAAAATACCAATTCACCCCCGCCCTCCGTTTTTATTAGTCTTGGGACTAGTTCATAAGGGCTTAACATCCCTCATGAATTTTTAAGTGCTATCAGAGCACTTTTAAGTGGTATCAGAGGGTGATTCATAAAATTAAGTTTAAAAACTTTTTGAATTTTTGTTCATGGATAACTTTTGTAATCGTAATACGATGGAAGGATATTTTATTGCATGTCCACCTTTGTTTGATAATATTCATTTTGCTTTTAAAAAACTCGCATGTCTACATTTTTGTGATCACCTAATTATCGTATGTTGATGCTTGTTAAAGAAAGTTATACACAACCTTCTCATGAACTTAATGCCATTAAAACTGAAATTCCTTTTACTAAATGAACTTTTGATGAAAGAGATTTAGCACAACTTAATGCAAAATGCTTGAATTATTTTTATATGCTTTAAAATATGAAGATTATATATGTGTTTCAACTTGTGCAACTAGTAAAGAGATTTGTGATAGATTGTGTGTAACTTATAAAGGAACCAATGAAGTTAAATAATCTAAATTGAATATTTTATTGCATGACTATGAACTTTTTTCGTATGAAACCTTCTGAAACAATTTCTTACATGTTTACAAGGTTTACTTAAATTATTAAGATGCTTGCCTTCTTCTTTTGATGCTAAGATCACTGTAATTATTGAATCAAAAGATTTGAATACTTATTCGATTGATAACTTACTTGGATCTCTCATTTGCTTACGAGAAAGGGGTGAATCAAAGAAATCTTAATGCAGGTGAGAAAAAGAAGGAGAAAATTGTGGCACTAAAAGCCAACAACATAGACAATGATTCTTCTAGATATGAAAATGATGCTGTTGCCTTCATCACTAGGCAATTCAAAAGCATTCTAAGGAAGAAGCATAAAGACCATCAGAAGTGGAAAAGAGGTAAAGATAGCAAAAAATTATAAAAGCTCTTCTGATGTTGTTTGTTTTGAATACAAGAAGCCTGGACTTGTTAAAGCTGATTGTCCAACACTTAAAAAGCACCTAAGCAAGGAGAAGGGTGAGGAGAAATCCAAATGCAGGAAGGACAAGAAGCAATTCCAAAAGGCGTTCTAAGCGAATTCTGCTTCTAACTCCTCTAAGATTGAAGAAGAGGAGAAAACTATGGCAGGAAAAATCTGGTTGTTCCTCAGGTATCTCCTCTTCACTTTGAGTTTCAGCAATCTTATTTCCCCCAATTCCTACATCTACAGACAAATCAGCCTTCCTATTTGGATTCACTAATTTTTTTCTTCTCATGGCTTATTTCCTTCTCTAGAAATAGATCGAGTCCAAGTGTTTTTGAACTTACTATTTCTGAAATTTTTCTTTCCATAATTTACATGGATCCATGGTTCATAGCCTTTATTCTCAGCTTTCACCATTGAGCCATCCTTAGGGCCAACATTGATTGAAGAAGCTTTACCATCATTAGTGTTTATGACTGCAGGTTTCTCTTTGATAGCCACCAAAGATACTTCAGTGCAGTTTTTCTATAAGTGTCTGATTCTTTCACATTAAAAGCAAATTGTTGGGATCCTCTCGTATTCTACTTTTTGATAGAATTTCCTTGATATACCTTCCACCCAAACTCCCATATGTAGTCTCTCTTCAAGCTTGATTCTTACACAAACTCAGCCAAACTCCCTCCTTCCCCATTGAAACATGTTTTCATCTATCAAACTTGGAATACCAATAGTAATTCTGCGTACATTGATTTTGTCCCAACTTTGCAAGGGTATGTTCGGTAGTCTAATCAAAAAAGGATTCGTTAACCCTTTGAGAGATGAAGGTTGGAATACGGGGAACCATTTGTCCAATCCTATGATATTCCCATTCACATACCACGGGCCACTAGACAGAACTAATTTCATGGTTGTGGGGTCTTTAAAAGCACCTAATACCCATCCCATGCCAGGTAAAGTCATGTGAAACCCTCCAAACTGATTCCCCTGTGTCCTCCACTCCAGCCCAATTACATGGTAAGGAACATTTTCCCCAAAGACCATAGCCACCAAAGGACTTCTTTGGTTTTTTAGTATTTTCTACTTCACTTTACTGATGTAGCTTTACTACTCCATTATCAGAGAAATTGACCCCAAAGTCAAAATCTATTGTTTTAAAGTTTGGCTTTTTGTTCCAAACATTAACAACCGGCTTATTTAGTGGATGAACTAAAATCATATTATCATAGTTTCCCACCTTTGCAGAGACACATTCATAGACCTTCTCCAAATTTTCCATACTTAACACTTCTTCATGAACAGCCATTGACATTATTGTAGACAGACAACTTAGTCTTTTTAGAAGAGATGCTAACAACAGCATTAATTACTTTAACTCCACCAGCTGGCTCTGCTATTCCATTGGACTTCATATGTTTCACATTTGATGCAAATTCAGTAGCTACATACCCAAATGGAATACGATCTACAACTACACATTTTTTAAAGCAAGACGGATTATGAAAAACTGAAGTTTTTGATAGGATCTTCTTCCCTTTACCTGTGTAATCATCTTGCTTCTTTTTAGGAACAAATCCTCCTTCATTAATCACTAGTGGTTTACGAAGACTGAATCTTAGCTTAGTTTCATGATCAAACACCAATATGCGTCTCCTAAGGCAGGTGGAGACAAGATATGGGTAGAATGTGGAAGAATTATACTTGCAGTTGATGACGAGCTACATCCATCTCTGACATCTGAATACGGCAGTCGATGAATCTCCACCACTATTGGTGTTGTGAACATATTAGGAGAAATCAGTAATTAAAAAATTACATAGTCTTTCTCACTCTAGAAATTGAGAGTTTCTCACTCTAGAAATTGGGAGTTTCTCACTCTTTATTAAAGGAATAAATTCCTTACAAAAAGGGAAAGTCTCTAAGGCATTTTTTATAATAATATAATTTATCAGTCACAAAAATTCCTTTATCTAAAGTTCTATCAAATAATAACTTAGAGCCCATAAATAATATGCAAATCTTGCTTTGTTAAGATTTATCACCATTAAAGAAGTAAAGAATATCAACACATTAGTGTCTTGTGATATGATGGAATGAAATAACAAGCGATGAATTTCATAGGCTTACCATAACAAAAGAAGCAATTGATAGTTCAATAATGGGTTTTAAATCAACTTGAACTGCCCAAGGCAAGCTAATGGGTTTTAAATCAACTTGAACTGCCCAAGGGGGGGGGGGGTTGGGGGATTGGTGTTTTAAAAATTTTATCTCAAATTTTTAATTTGAGTTTTAAAAACATATTACACAAACTTCAACAAAAGAATTTAATAAAATTGAAAATTTTGCTCTTTTGGATTTTTGTGAAAAATAATAAATGTGTAGAAAAAAATTATTTTATGTTTTCTTTGAAAGTTTAAATCCAAATAAAGCTGAATAATCTCATCAATTCTTGCTATAATCTGTCATGTTGGGAAAATAAAAAAGCGAGAAAAAAATGCAAAAAAAAGTGTAGAACAAGCGCACTGCATTTATAGTAGTTCACTCAAATCTTAACCAACGTCCAATCCAAGTGTCACACTCTGGGTTTTGCATTAAAACTTTTAGTCTCTATCATTTAACCCTCATAGAAAGGTAGAGAAGCCCTAACAAAGTCTTTTCCACAAACTCGAGGTTGTAGAGTGCCAAAATCTTTTCACCCTCATAGTGAGGCAAAAAACTAGAATCTTTTTAATCCTCCTAGTAAGATAGAGAACCGAGAAAATATTAAACTTTGAAGACTTTCTTCTAATAGCAAAACACTAGATTAACAAAGACACATAAAGGAGCAAAGGCAGAAGCTTGCTTTGCGAAACCACATGAAATCCCCTTATACTTCTTCTACATCACACACAACTTCTCCTTCTTCTTCACAAAGCTCCAAGATCTCTCAAAAGAACAACCTCTTAAAGCACTCTCACAAAAAATTACTCAAAAGACAAAAACTTTTTCAATGTCTAAATGAGAAATTAAAAATAAGGCTTCTAAAAAAATACTAAAATATTAATTCTTTCATTTCCAAACTTATAATATGATATGGGAACATATAACATTATTAGTTTAATTTATCATGTTAGTAGTTTATGATAAAAAATTGGTTGAATAATTAGTTTAAATACTTAAACATGTCATTTACTATGATATCAAGGGTCATATAGTATTATTTGTTCAATCCATCCTTCTTATACTATATAATGAATAATGGGCTATACATTTAGTTCAAATACTTAAACTAATTATCCATTATGATTAGTTCAATCCATCGTATTAGTATTATACATTGTATAATGGGTTACATGACTAGTTAAAATACATAAATTGATCATTTAGTATGATATCAAGAGTCATACAATATGATTAGTTCAATCGAATAACATTTTTATCCAGTTGGATTGGTGTAGATTAAATATCATCCTAGGAGTAAATCAAGTCAAACCATATGATGCATGCCATCATATAGTAGGAAATGAAGTATCAATTAATCCTCATTTTATTGCCAAATTATAAGATATGAATAGGAAATATTTTATGCTATTGTATTATACAATTGTAATTATACATTATGATTAGTTTAATTTATTATTTTAAAATTTTTCCTAATTTGTGATTAGTGGTAGGATTTTTAAGTTTAATTGATTATCCATATGATTTGGACTATATAGTATGATTAGTACAAATTTACATTATATTAATTAAATGTTTTAATTAATTTTTGGATTATTCAGATCTTATAGTATGATCTAGATAATACTAGGCATTCTTCCCAAAAATTAAATACTTAATTTTCTACCATTGCGTGTCTGTGTATGGTTTCTATACTTGTATAAATCTTTTGAAGGATTATTGACTCAAGAAATATAGAAAATAAATAAATCAAAATATAAACTATAGAAAAAATGTCAAACACATTCTAGCCATGCTTAAGTCGATACTTTTGCATAATGTGCGATATACCTAAAATGTCAAAGTGGACAAAATAAAAATCAAATAAAAATATTAGAAGAAACAAAGTATATATCCAGTAATGTTTATCATCATCAGTGCCATAAGCTCAGAATAGTGGATTACAAAAATTTCTGGCTTTTTCAGGATAGCAAACATTATTGGTTGAGCTTTCACGTTAATTTTATTATCTTTGAATCTTCCACATGCTGTATGAGTCTTTAATAAAGTAAAGAGTTTTATTTTTCCTTTATTATTATTATTTTTTTAATAATTTTAATTATATAAAACATAATAAGAATAAGAGAAAGTATAAGAAAAATCTATACTTATTGCGGACTAGAGTATACACAACGATAGAGTTAGAAAATTTCCATCTCATTATTGAATGAATATATAGCACACAAATAGGAGAGAAATAATACCAATATTTTTACATGGAAAACCCTAAAAAGGGAAAAAACCATGGGTCCACTCCTAGTTGAAATAATTCTGCTACTGTTTATTTGAGGTACAAGGTCCTAACTCATCCTAAAAATTTAAGATGATCAGATTACAATGCTTTACTTCTAGATTGAAATCTAATACAAACAACTTGTATATTCGAGATGAATTCAGAATCGCTTAGAATTCTGACATCACTTGGAAATCAAGCAGAGTTCTGGCATCACTTAGGTGTCGGGCTGAATTCTAGTGTAACTTTGGCATCGAGCAGGGGATATCTAGCACACAAACAGGGATAAATAATAACACGAGGATTTTTACGTGGAAAACCCTGGAAAAAAAAAACCCACGAGACTATGCCCAGTTGAAATAATTCTATTAGTGTTTGTTATAGATAGAAGAGACTGACTCGTCCTTAAAATTTAGGACGATCAAATTACAATGCTTTACTTCTAGATTGAAATCTAATTACAAACAAGTTGTATATTCGAGATGAATTCAGAATCTCTTAGAATTCTGACATCACTTCGAAATCAAGCAGAGTTCTGGCATCACTTGGGCGTCGGGCTGAATTCTAGTGTAAATTTGGCATCGAGCAGAATTCTGGCATCACTTGTATAGAATTCCATGGCCCCTCAGGCGTTCAGAAGAATTTCGGCATCACTCGGGCATTGGGAAAAACTCTGGCATCACTCGAGTGTCAGGCAGAACTCTGGCGGTGATCGAGGAGTTATTCCCTCCTATACTTCACTTCTCTTCTTCTTGCTTGGGTCCCATCTCATGAGAAATGAGGGGTCTATTTATGGATAATTTGGAGTGGCATGGCTTGTAAATAGGTGAGAGATCAGGGGTAAATAAGGAGTGGTCAGATGGACGGTCGATATTGAATCCATTGATCATGCATCATTTGTTAGACATTTAAAGGTCTTACTGATGTCAGAATTCATCAATCTTGGGCTCGTTGGATTTATCACATCGAGCTGCTCGATTTGACCATAAGAGCATCATATTTGTAAACCATTTGGTAAACAAATTTATGGTTTGAACTTTCCAATAGCCCTTCAGGTGCCTGATTTGGTCTCATTTGGGCTCGAATTTAGTCCAATTTGTTGTCATTGAGTTTGTATTTTTTAGATGCTCAGTTTGACTGTAACATTGCCGAAATTGAAGTTCAGGTGATCCTGTATTTATTTTTTTAAGTTTTTGGCTTGATTTTGACTCAAGATTTGTGCCCGATCAAGATGATTTTTTGAGGATATATTAGTTACCACTTATTTTTGGATGTCAAAGTTCCAGGAGTATGAAAATATGTATCACAAACTTTGGCGAACTTTTCATGTGATTTGAAATCCAATCTTGCATGTAGGAGCATAAAATGGCTTTAAAAATACTAAAATTGAGTTTGATACATTGAAACACTATCCCAGGGACCCAAAAAACATCCAATTTGGCCTTTCCGGGGTGAAAATTTGAGCCGAAATTGAGTGGACAGTTGATCGGTATGGGCTTTCTATGCGCATTTCCGCACAACCGCTGGCGACCAGCGCCATTTCAGGCCAGCAGTTGGTGAAACTACTGGATGATTTTTTATCTTTATTATATTTTTTAATTCGTTAAAAAAATAAGAAAAAATTAATAAAATCCTAGAAACTCTAAAAAATTTCAAAAATATTTAAAAAAAATCTAGAAAAGTATAGAATCTTCCTCCCTCTCCAAAAACACTATAAATAGGCCCCAAGGGCAAACAAGAAACCTGCAGCGTCTTCTCTTCTCCTTCAGGATTCTTATCAGTTAAGTCTTTCCATTGTTTTTTAGTAGGTGGCTTTCCCTACTTGACTCAGAGCCCCTCCTCTTGTATAGAAGTTGGAAACTTCCCCTCCTTTTCCTTCTTTCTCTCTCATTTTTCTTCCTGCTCTAGATGCTTTTCGCTATCTTTTATAGGTTACTTTCCCTACTCAAATTTAGCTCAAATCTTCAATACAAGAGTTAAAATGGGTGATCATACGTCCATAAGAAATCCCCTTGCCAAAGAAGATTGCCTTATTGCCCGATCTGAGTGTTCAAATAAGACTCACAAGGCGCTGAAGACAGATGATGTTATTTCCACCATCACTGATGATTCTTTCATCTCCTTTAGGAAGAAATTTTATTTTCCTAATGATCTAGTGATGAAGGTACCGACGAGATCTGATTGTGCCCATTTTCATCCCCTAGGATATATGACGGTATATAAATACAATTTGCGAGCGGGGCTATGGTTTCCACCATCTCCTGAATTGATTGATATTCTGATGATCTGTGGAGTGAGTTTATCTCAATTTTCCTATAGGGCCATGTCGATCGTAATGGGTCTGAACATAATTTTTACAGACCGTGGAGTGTTGCTATCTTTAGAATGTCTTTCTTGGATGAGGCATATCATTAGTGATACATAGGGTCGTATCTCTTTCAGATCCAAGTGTTTAGATATACATACTCGAGACCCATCAAAAAGTTGGATTAGCAACTTATTTTATGTGCAAAATGATTGTAACATTCAAGAAAAATGGGGAAAGTTGAAGGAGTTACCCGTCCCCCTTAATATTGGAGCAAAAGATTTATTGAAGATTCTCAAACTTCCTGATATCGATGACCTACATTATGAGGTGCATTATTTGAGCAGATATATAGACGAAAAATACTTGTTCAAGGTGGGATTATCTCTTCAAGCAGGATGATCGTATGCATAAATGTTAAAGAGGTTTATGAAAGTTCTAGAGGAAGTTCCCCAACTTCCAAAAATTCATTCTAAACAACTAGGGAGTGAGGGAGATTTGTAAGCATCAAAGAAGAAGAAGAAGGTGGATGAAATTTTTGTAGTCGCCAGCAAAGGTCCTCATATCTCTACCTCCAAGTTATATATTCCAAAAAAATATTTTTAAACATCAGTGCATTGGTCATCGATGGGCTGAGGAGTTAGTGAGTTCACCTTTTCTTCTTTCCTTTTGTATTTTTCAAAGGATATATTTCTTACACTTTTTTATTTTTGTTGCTTCATTTGGAGCAGCATACTGATTTCTAGCTTGAGATGACTAAGACCTTGAATGATTGGAACAATGAATTTATGAAGGTCAAATACCTTCAGGGAGAATATAAGAAGAAATATAATGGCAAAGTGAAGGGGATGAAGGTGGTGGAGGAGTAGCTAGCAGAGTGTAGAGCAAAGATGGAAAATAGGATAACTTCAGCCTCCTCCCATAATGAACGGTTGATCTTCTACATATACAGTTGATGGATGCATAAGTAATAATTAACTAACATATAATAGATCAGCACATTCTTGAAGCTAAGAATAAGAGATTTCAGAGTATGATGTCAGAGAAGGAAGCCCCATAATTAGCTTTTGTAGTTGTAGAAGAGTTCAAATAATTTGATGCCTTAAAAATAATTACTGAGGATCATGTTCATAAAGCTTATAATCATATTTATGATGTAGAGGTCAAGGATTTAGAGGTAGAGTGTACGGAGGATGGCTTCATCAAAGGTTTTATGAAAGGCATGCATGTAGTGTAGCATAAGAGTGGAGCAGAGATTGAGGGGTTGACTCCTAGTTAGGCTTCTGGTAATCCTTCTTCAGACTCTAGTGCTGAAGAATTTTAGAGTGAGTTGCATAAGGCTTTTTTCCTGGAGGAGGATGAGGATGAGATTGAGATCCTGTAAGATGGTTTTGATGTTGTTTTGTACTACTTTGTTTTCTATTTAGTGATTTATATGTATGTGTAATGTTGATTCTTCCATAAGATATACTTAATGTTCAGTGATATATAAAGAAATTATTGATATTTCTCTTGTTTTACATGTATATAGAATTGGCTCAATTTTATTTTAATGAGAAATATTTTGGTGGCTTTTTTTGACTTAAGTGAATGTGAGACATATCCTCCTTGGATATCCTGACCTATCCAAGGTTCTTAATCAAAGCATTTGCTTGATGATTTTAACCTGTATAGAAGAGGTCAGATCAAATCTCCCTAGAATTGATCATCTAGTGATTGAGATACAATTTAGATTGGGTATTTCTCGAACCATGGATAAAGATTTTGAGAAGTTTTTTAAACTTATATAAGAGAAGATAATATCACAATAATAAGAGAAGATAATATCACAATAATATGAACATCATATTACTGTATTATATAAGATAGTACAATAATTTCTTAGTATAACTTGGGAATATGGAGGAAGAGGTCTCCCATAATAAACACATAATGGGTGTATTAAAAGTCAGCATAAAATTTGAATGATACAAAGCATAACCACTTCGGGGGTATAACACAAGACAAATATTACCAATAACATAACACGAGACAAATAGTATAATCAACTCCTACTGATAGTACTTGGGAAGATTTCATGACATTCCAAGTTCGGGGGAGCATTTTTCCACAAGCATCCTTTAGTTTGAAGGTTCCAAGCTTGACCATAGCTGCCATCAAATAAGGATCATCGTAGAGGGGGTAGAGCTTATTATGCTGAGGGCCTTTTCCAGTAGCTTTGATGCTTCGCAGAACTAAGTCCCAAAAGATATAGATGAAGGTCTCACCCTCCAATTGTAGTGATAAGAAATCCTTTCATGGTATGAAGTGGTCCTGAGTGAGGCTTCATCTCTTACTTCTAGGAGGAGATCCAAATTTATTTTGAGCCTCTCCTTATTGTTATTGAAGTAAAAAGGAAAAACTTTGTTGCTCGGGACTCTGATATCAACCGATATGACTACTTTTGTACCAAAATAAAGGTTATATGGGGTTTTTCTTATAGGAGTTCCAGCAGTGGTCCGATAAGCCAAGAGGATATTTGGGAGTTCTTCAGCCCTTTGCCCCCCAGCCTTCCCTAGGCATGTCTTCAACCCTTTCATAATTATTTGATTTGTAACCTCTGTTTGCCTATTTTCTTGACGATGAGTGACAGCTCTGTGAATGAGCTGAATATGAAAATCCTTACAAAATGATGTAAAGATCTTCCCATTGAAATGTGTCCCATTATCAGTGATGACTCTTGCAGGAATTCCAAAGCGATAGACTATATTCTTTCATAAGAACTACTTGGCATTTTCTTTAGTAATCTTTGCCAAAAATTCTACCTCAACCCATTTGATGAAGTAATCTACAGCCAGGATAATGAATTTCAATTGTTCAGTGGATATAAGGAAGGATCCCATTATATAAATTCCCCATTAGGTGAAAGGTCAGGGACTCTGTAATGATACAAGCTCCAGAGTGGGTGTATGGGCAAGATTGGAAGGCAATTAACTATTTTTTCACTTTTGAGTAAACTAAAGTGCATCTTATTTAATTATATTCTAATAGAATCCCTGTCTCATGATCTTGTAAGTCAATGCTCTTCCTCTTAGATGTTCTCCACATACTCCTGAATAGACATCTTCGAGTGCGTAATCAGCTTCTAAAGGTGGGAGACACTTGATATATGATCCAATGAAGGCACATTTGTACAATTCGTCACCAATAATGGTGAAATTTACTACTTGTCTTTGAAGTTATGTTATATCCATGGGTTCTTCAGGTAGTACCCTATCCTGTATAAAATATGAGATGGGATCAATCCAAGATACCTCTCTTGATTCATCGATTGATTGTATGACTGACAAACCTTGAATACTTGGAAAGTGGATCTTCTCGCTACACTTTATTTTATAAATAGCTCCCATTATTGATGTAGTAAGTTTCAAAAGAGCATTTTCTCTCTGATTTTTCTTTTAGAGAATATAAATGATCTGATTCTTCTTTATACAAATTAAGAGTAACTTCATGAAGCTGCAATACTGGGTCAGTTGAGGATTATGAATATCAAACTCCCCCTCCACCTGAGAGGCAACTAATTATGAATCAATGAGGACTACAAAATTCTGTATCTTACAATCAATTAATAGTCTCAATCCAATAATAAGGGCATCATATTCTGCTATGTTGTTTATTTCCTAAAACTTGAGTCAGAGCCCATACTCAAAGGTAACATTTTGTGGAGAGATCAACAAAATTTTAGCCCCAGCACCGAAACTTCTAGAAGCTCCATGGACATACAATGTTTAACACAGAGGAGAAGGCAAAGTACTTGGTTGAATATCAGATACTAGGATGATGCATTAAACTATGAAATTTGTAAGTGCTTGAGATTTAATATTGGGCCTAGGCAGGTAGTGGATATCAAACTCTTCTAGCTCTACAAACCACTTAATGAGCCTACCCGATGCTTTTAGCTTTTACAGGATATTTTTTAGTGGCAGATTTATGTAAACTTTAATTATATGGGCTTGAAAGTAAGGGAGTAGATTTTTAGAAGAATAAACCAATGCCAATGTTGTCTTATCTGATAGAGGATAACGCCTCTCTATTTAAGGTTAAATTTTACTAATATTGTAGATAGGATGTTATATAGCATTTTCTTCTTGAACCAAGACAAAACTAATGGCTTGGACAAAAATAACCATATATAAATACAATCTCTCCTGGTGTTGGTTTAGAAAGTAGTGGCGGGGATGTCAAATACTTTCATAATCAAAGTCTTCTTGGCATTCATCGGTCCATTAGAATATAGAGCTATGAGCACCTCTAAGTACCTTGAAGAAGGGCAAATATTTATCTCTTGAACATGCCAGGAAACAAGATAGTGCTTTAATTCTCCCATTTAGCCTTTATACCTCCTTGATATTCTTCAGTGGCATCATATCCCTTACCGCCTTGATCTTCTTGGGATTATCTTCAATACTTCAATCTCTAGTGGCATTTGCCCCCCATGGTAGAAAGAGGCAGATATCGAGCGTCTATGATTCCTAGACTAATTTTTGGACTAGTTGGAGTAGGAGTGAGAAGTTCTAATGATATGACTGTTGTGTTGTTGACCATCATAGTAATACTTTAAGTTATGGGATAATATTTCACACACACGGTTCCAAACTATTGTGGACTAAAGTAAACGCGATGATAGAGTTAGAAAATTTCCATCTCAATGTTGAATGGATATCTAAAACATAAACAGGAGAGTAATAACACCAGGATTTTTACATGAAAAGCCCAGAAAGGGAAATATCCATGGTGCCACGCTCAGTTGAAATAATTCCACAAGTGTTGGTTTAAGGTATAAGAGGCTGGCTTATCTTTAAAATTTAGGACAATCAAATTATAATGCTTCACTTCTCGACTTAAATCCAATTATAAACAAGTTGTACATTCGAGCCGAATTCAGATTCTCTTAGAATTCTGATGTCACTTGGAAATCGAGCAGAGTTCCAAGGTCACTTGGGCGTCGGACAGAATTCAAGCATTACTTTAGTGTCGAGCAAAATTTTTGCATCACTTGGGAAGAATTTTGATGTTGCTCGATCGTCTGGAAGAATTTTGGAGTCACTCGGTCGTCGGACAGAACTCCAACATCACACAGGCATCTGGCATAACTCCAGCGGTGGTCGAGGAGGAGTTATTCCCTCCTATCCTTCTCTTCTCTTCTTCTTTTATTATTCTTGCTTGGGTCCCCTCTCATGAGAAATGAGGGTTCTATTTATAAATATTCTGGAGTGGCAAGGCTTGTAAATAGGTGAGAGATTAGGGGTAATTAGGGAGTGGTCGGATGGATGATCAATATTTAATCCCTTGATTATGAACTATTCGATAGACATTTGAAGGTCATAATGATATCATAATTTGGCAATCTTGGGCACATTGGACTTGTCTCATTGAGCCACTCAATTCAATTATAAGACCATCATTTTTGAAAATTGTTTGGTAACCCAAATTATGGTTTGAACTTTCCAACAGTGCTTTGGGTTCCTTACTTTGACTCATTTTGGCTCAGATTGAGTCTAATTTGGTGTCATTGAGTTTGTATTTTTGAGGCACTCAGTTTGACAATACGTTAGCTGACATCAGAGTTCAGGTGATCCTGGATTTAACTTTTGATGTTTCTAGCTTTATTTTGCCTCGAGATTTATGCCCGATCAAGATGATTTTTTGAGGATATATTAAAACTGGATATAATAAATATACATTCAACCAATATTCTACTCCCCTTATGATATCATAGAAAGGAGATAAATAAATCAAAAATAATAAAGTAAAAAAAAAATGTGAACTACTACACAACAAATATCACTAAGAAGTATGAAGGACCCTAATTAAATAGTGGTGGGTGGTGACTACAAACACAAGTGAAGGGTAAAAAACTGGTCACTAAACTAGGCTTATCTTCCTCGTATTGCTACTAGATTTATTAATGGCTTTGTTGGAGCAGGTCATGGTGCTGCTGATACATCTGTTGCGTCTCTTCGTGCTTCTGCCAATGCATCTTATATTGAGTCTTGAAAAAATTATACCAGCAATGAATCCATGCGTTATGTTTAGTAGTGTCCTAATATTGTATAGCTGATATCAGCTCTATGAAATATAGTCACACTACTATTCAGTCATAGTTATGTGAGTGGTGAGTTGGAGTTGGTGTTGGGGTTGGGGATGGGCCAAGTTAGAACTCCCCCTACCTCCTCTGGCTTTAGATCAACCAGACGATCACCATGGTAGTATCTATTACTATCATGGTTTTAAAAAATACCATTATAGTGAAGGACCATGAGGTGATCGAGTTGTGTAGGATATTCTAGGTTGTATTTGGATTTCATGACAAAGCTATGCAGTGTCCTAGTGCTAGGTTTTACTTGTGTTTATTCTTGTAATCTTTAATACTTACAAAGTTTTACATGTACTGGACAATCATCTTATTTTGCATTAAAAAAAAGTTTAAGAAAAAATAAAATATGTAATGAGGGATATAAGGGGTGTGATGTTTACCCTATTATATGCTTTAGAATAATTATGTTGTGAAGGATATGTTTGATTGTAAATGCATCTTGAACAAGGTGAAAATTAAAAGAGCTTTACAATTTAGTGTGGTATCTCTAAGTGATTGATAACTTTTGATTGATAACTTTTGAGTGAATTAGCTTACTATCTTGTGCATGTGGTAGTCTTCCTTGTCAGCAAATTAATGAAATCGAGGATTTAAATTAAGAAGACTTACCAACAAGTGCCCTAAAATTCTTTCCTCCAGACATTTGAAACATAAGTATAATAAGCTAAGAGAGAACGAAGAGGATTGATTATTGTGAATCAAATATTTAAAATTTTCCATTTTTTAGGTGTTAGGTATCCATGATTCTTTTTTATTTTATTTATTGAGGGAGGGGGAGCTTAAGAGAGAAGAACATTTATTTGTAATTTAAACAATAAATATTTTTGTCATCATAAAAAAGCAGGAGATTATTACAATTCATATATCAAGATTGAGATTATGACTTTTTATGATAAAAAATATTAATGTTCGGATAATTTTATTTTTTCTCCTAGTATATATG
Organism: Dendrobium catenatum; assembly: GCF_001605985.2. Taxonomy (NCBI): domain Eukaryota; kingdom Viridiplantae; phylum Streptophyta; class Magnoliopsida; order Asparagales; family Orchidaceae; genus Dendrobium; species Dendrobium catenatum. Next base: position 142,175 of record NW_021318754.1, read on the forward strand.
GGATATTTCAATTTATTTTTGGGTGTACTAATATTTTAGGGAAATCATTTACTACTTCAGTTTACTTGAAGATGTCAAGACAGTATAAAATAGGATTTCATATTATTTAGTCTGTATGTCTCTATTTTTTATTTCTTGAGTCTAAGAAAGAGTAATTGTAATCATACTATATAATTTTTTTAAGTCTGACCATATTGTATGATATTTATCATGCTATATGTTTTGATAATTTTTTCCTCCAAAATGCAGTTAATCAAATTATGGCCTAAATTTTTTAAATTGTTTGTATTGTATGATGTTAATTCATGCAAACGATTGACATAGTACAAAATTCCTTTTTTACCAGATTGTTCCAAAAAAACTCATTCATCTCAAACTATTTGTAATGTACGTTTTTAGCTGATACAGAGAACCGATAGAGTATGAAATTCCTTTCGTATCAGATCATACCATATGATTACATTCATTTTTAAATTGTTCTTATAATGCGATGTTAGATCGTATATATGACTAACAGTGTGTAAAATTAGGTTCAAATAAGATCGTACCATATAAATACATTTATTTTTTAATTATTCATACAGTACGATCTAAATTTATACAGACAACTAATAGTGTAAGAAATTAAGTTCATCTCAGTTCATATCAAACAAAGCCCTAATCTTTTGAACTAATTGTATTATATGATCTATGATTGTACAGTATAACTGTAAGTCAGTTTACTTAAATTTTTTAGTTTTTGGATGATTTTTTATGTGGTTTCTATATAAAGAGGCCTAAAAACTATCATATTATCATTTGCTTCAAATTTCTCTTGAGAGTAACATTTTGGGAGTGTGTTTAGGAGAGATTTTGTGATTGAAGAGTGAGAGATCAAGTGAAGGGGATATGTGAGGGATTCAAAAGGTTGCCCAAAGTAAAGATCTCTTTGTCTTCTTCAAGTTTTTACTCAACTTCTTTGGAGGATCTTGAGAGAAGAACTTCAAGATTGGATCAAGGTTCTTTGCCTTTACCAAGCTGGTGAAAAAGGATGCAACAGCTCTCTACCTTCAATAGGAAGGTGAAAAAGGATGTGACAATTCTCTGCCTTGACTAGGAGAGTGAAAATGCGTATAGGTACTCTATCTTCACTAAGAGGGTGAAAAAGGGTGAGTAGGTACTCTACCTTCACTAGAAGGATAAAAAAAGATGAGAAGGTACACTGCCATCACTTAGAGAGTGTAAAAGATGATGGTTCTCTACCACATCGGGTAGGTGGAAGAGAGTTTGTAAGGGCTTCTACGCTTTTCTGTGAGGGAAAAAAAAGAGTCATTTGTATTTAGTGCAGTACCTGTAGGAGTTTCCACTGAGTGGATGTAGGTCTAGTTTATATCGAACCATTATTAAATTTAGTCTTCTTCTATTACCTTTAATTTTTCTTGAATTTTTATTTTACTGCACTTATAATTTTGTGGTTAAAAATTATCTATGGTAAATATTTTTATAAACTAACTGCAAGTTTCAGGATTAGTGATTTAACTTTCAAGAATATCTAAAAAAGGTTTTTAAATATCTAATAATTTTTTTAAAATAATCAATTCACCCCCCACTTGATTAGCCTTGGGATAGTTTTATAAGGTCTAACAACCTACACAAACTTTCATTAGCTTCCTATATGATTCATGACTTTTTTAAAAATAGTAAATAGCTCATCATAAGATAGTTAATATACCTCATCTTTATTAAAATGATCAAGATTATCATTTACCATAAGGCACAAATTTGTTTCCTCCTCCTTTACTTTGTGTTATGATTATTTTTAAGTGAAGACTGCCCAAAAATTTTTTGCATTTTCTTCTTGCCCCTTTGAAATTGGATCTTTCTTTACCATTCTCCTTGGTAGGTGAGTCTTTATGTTGGGACAGTTAGATCTCTTGTGTCCTAGTTTGTTGCATTCAAAATTGATACTATCAGAGGAAACTTTAGTATTTTTACTGATTTACCTTTGTTCCAATATATAACGTCTTTACTTTCGCTTCAAAAACCTTTTGAATTGGTGGGTCATTAATGGTATATTATCACGTTTTCTTCAGTTGTAAAGTTGATATTATCAAAATCTTTAGCCTTCAATGCCACAATCTTCTCCTTCCTCTTGTCACTTGCATTAAAAAGTATTTGGATCACATTTTGCTCATAAGCAATGAAAGAGCCAAGTAGATCACAAATAGATTAAACATTTAAATATTTAGATTTAGAAATAGTGATGACTTCTACATTAATGCTATCAGAAAAACAATGAGGAATTTTATTAACCTTCCTAAATATGTGAAGATGTCACTATTTTTATGAACATAATATTTTTTTTATGAACCTAGTATATACATGTCAAAAATTAATTCACTGGATTTCTTATAAAAAAGTTCATATTCATATAACAAAATACAAACTAAAGGGGATTGAAAAATCATCACTTCCAATCGTCCAAATAATCTATACCATATAGTATGATTAGTTCAAAAATTAAGTTTTTTATCCAGGATCATCTATGAGATGAATGAATTTAATCTCTATCAATTATCCTATGTAATCTACATCATGTTGTATGATCTACATCATATTGTATGATCTGTCATATTTATTAAACCTTAATTTATTTCACTAATCACGAGATTAATTCATATAAAATGATAAATATTTTATAGTACAAATTACTCTGTATAATATGATTTGTTCAAAATTTAAATATTAAAATACTTACCTAGTTCAAATTGGCTACTAGGGCTTTTGAGTTAAACTGATCGTCCTATATAATGAAATTCATACACTATGATTAGTTAAAAAATATTAATTACACAATTAGTTATTTTAATCGCTTTTCTAAATAATTGATCGTACAATATAATCTAGTTCATACGATACACTAAGTTCAAAAATATAAAATTTATTTTCTCACTCCCTTGTTTGTGAATGCACAATTGAAGATGATTACATTGTTATACCTGAGAGAAAGTAGAGAGAAAAAGTCTGAGGAAAAATTGAATTCCATTTGGGTTTTCAAATTTTGACATTTGTGGGTTCTCCTTCAATGCAAAAATGGTGAAGGACGGACGCCGGCTAGCAATGGTCGGTGGTCCATTGGATGTACGAAGATCATCGATGGGGATTATTCAGAGTCAAGCTCGGACATTTTCATCGTCACCTCCATCTTTTGGTGGAGTCTTTGTAGTTCCATAATTATCAAAACCATTGATGAGAACGGGAATTGTCATTAATGAAGGAGGCTTGCTTTCCTCAAAAAAGATTCCTGAAGTTGCTTGAAAGGTTTAGAAAGTGGTTGTTGAAGATACATTGAAGATTCAATTTAAGAATGGGAAGCTGTTGGGAAATTTGTTGGATCCATATACAAAGGATGAGGCATCTCCATCTATTTACAAAAGGAAGATGACAAAATGGAGGTGGAGGAAGGATGTGGATTAGATGAAACTGTTGCTGATACAGGAAATTGCATTCCATAAATGGTTGAAGTAACTGCGAATGAAGTTACATAAAAGATAAATATGAAGACGGGAGTTAATGGAGAAATGGTTAAAGCAATAGAAGCTTATTTGAATACCATTCGTGATTGCAATACATGGGAGTTGGGAAATTTCACTGGCCATAATGTAATTCCTATGAGAACTACTAATGCAAACTAGCTCAATGCTTGGAGTAAGAAAACTAATATTAAGGTTGCAGACCTGAATATAGGAGAATTCTTATGTGAAGATGGTGAATCTGTAAAGCTGCATGTAGAGAAGGAGTTAGAGAATACCAAGAAGCTACAAAATTCTCTAGTGGTTAATGTTTTGGGAGTTAATGTGCATTTCCCTATTGTTAGTACAGAAATAAGGCAACAATGGTCTTCTTTAGAAAAATTTCATCTTACTATGCTCAGGATGGATTGGGTTTTATGTTCTTTCTATGAAGTAGAGACTATGGAAGCAGTGTTATCTAATGGACCATGGTTTGTCAATGGACAAATTATAGGCTTGGACAAATGGACGCCGAATTTTAATCCAAACTCTTTAAAATGCCTAACTGCACCTATTTGGGTTAGAATGCCTAATCTCCCTCTTCAAAGTTGGGATGAAATAAACATTTGCATAATAGTTTCAAGATTGGAAAACCTATCATGATTGATGGGAACATGTTCCAATGGGATTTGTGTACGTATCAATTTGGATACTCAATTGCCTCTTGGTGTATGGGTTGAAGGGAGCACTGAAAAATTCTTCCAAAAATTGGAATATGAAAGGCTACCAAACTTTTTCTTTGGCTGTGGGAAAATCGGCCATATGAAGAAAGATTGCATAGAGAAGTTAATGGGAGATGTCAATGTTCCAATTGAAACCAGTTTGAAGCAAAGAGAGGAAAACAAACAAGCAGATAAGAGTCTTGGTCCAACTAAGAATTCTGTCAAGACAAATGAAGGTTATGGCCCATGGTTACTAGTGAACTATGGGAAAAAAGAAATAAAAACTTTGGTTTTAAAAAGTTTAACTCAGGGAGAAAAAAAGAACAGGGTTTTAAAAATGTTGAAGTTATCCCATTAAATTTGAAACATAGTATGGTGAATACTGGGAGGAAGACTTGGAAAGAGGTTGGCATGGTGCATCAGGAAGATCTATGGAACCTGAAAATGCTGAGATAGAAACGTTGCAGGAAACAGGAGACGTGAGTAATTTTTATGTCTCAAAGAATGATGGTATGTCTTTCAACTTTCCTAGTATTGACGTTAATAACAAATTCAATATTCTAGACAACCTGGTGGAGGAAGGTGAAATTGTAA
>NW_021318754.1:147668-161025 GCF_001605985.2 Dendrobium catenatum
GGATTTGTGTACGTATCAATTTGGATACTCAATTGCCTCTTGGTGTATGGGTTGAAGGGAGCACTGAAAAATTCTTCCAAAAATTGGAATATGAAAGGCTACCAAACTTTTGCTTTGGCTGTGGGAAAATCAGCCATATGAAGAAAGATTGCATAGAGAAGTCAATGGGAGATGTCAATGTTCCAATTGAAACCAGTATGAAGCAAAGAGAGGAAAACAAACAAGCAGATAAGAGTCTTGGTCCAGCTAAGAATTTTGTGAAGACAAATGAAGGTTATGGTCCATGGTTACTAGTGAACTATGGAAAAAAAGAAATAAAAACTTTGGTTTTAAAAAGTTTAACTCAGGGAGAAAAAAAGAACAGGGTTTTAAAAATGCTGAAGTTATCCCATTAAATTTGAAACATAGTATGGTGAATACTGGGAGGAAGACTTGGAAAGAGGTTGGCATGGTGCATCAGGAAGATCTATGGAACCTGAAAATGCTGAGATAGAAACTATGCAAGAATCAAAATATGTGAATACTTTTGATGTCTCAAAGAAAGATGGTATGTCTTTCAACTTGCCTAATATTGATGTTAATAACAAATTCAATATTCTAGACAACCTGGTGGAGGAAGGTGAAATTGTAACCAATGAGAAAAACCTGGAAATTGCCAGCATGGAAGATATGAAGGAAGTAAATATAGTTACTATTGGTTGTATGGAAGATAATAAAGTGGATGAAATGAAGGATGGAAATTCTTCCATTTTAAAAGGAAAAGGTTCAAAACAGCTTAAAGGTCTAGGACCTATTAACTCGGCTCCTAGGAGTAGGAAAGCTGAAGGAGAAGGCAAGGATAAGTTGGGGACTATTTCCCCTCTTGTTCAATGAACTCTTCCATAATGTTTTGGAATTGTAGAGGAACTAGGAAGAGGAAGGCTTTTCTATACTTGAAGGAGGTGGTAAAAGATCCTGGGATTTTCTTTATTGGCTTACTTGAAACAAAAGTCAATAGCTTTGATAGAAGGGATGTGGATCATCTGATTGGTTCATAATGGGATTTCTTTCTTGTCTCTTCAGAAGGTTTATCTGCAGGTTTGCTTATTTTATGGAAGGCCAACTTTGTAAAATTTCAAAATTTGAAATTTTATACTCAATTCATTATTGGTGATTTTGAAGTTCCTAATAGAGGAAAATGGAGGATTGCTTCTATATATGGCAATAAACATGTTTACAAGAGAAGGAGGCTTTGGGAGAGGTTAGAATTTTACTCTTCAAAGGAGTTACCAATGGTGTTGGGGGGTGACTTCAATTGTATTCTCTCTAAAGAAGACAAGAGGGGAGGGAGAATATTCTTGTTTTCCCTAGGACCAAAGGAGATGAAATCATTCCTGGCTCTTAATGACTTCCATGAAGTTGGATATGTGGGTCCAAAGTTCACCTGGTGTAACAACAAAAAAGGAGTGGATCAAATACTGGAAAGGCTTGATAGATGCTTTCTTAATTTGGCTGCATTAAACTCAACTCATAGATTGTAGGTGAGACACTTGGCTCGGGTTGCTTAAATCTTTTGGTGCAGCTTTCAGCTAAGAAGGTTCTCATATTTGAAGAGGTGTGGGCTTCCAACAAGGCTTCAGTGGCTGTAGTTAGAGATATTTGGAAGAAAAAAAATTGTTGGCAGTTTTTCTCAAATTTTGAATCATAAAATGGAGAAAACCCTCAAAGCCCTTTCTTATTGGAGCAAGGCTAAACATTTAAGTCTTGTTAAGCAAAAAGAAAATATCTTGAAGCATATTGAAGAACTACAAAATAAATAAGCTATTGTAGGTGAGCTATCTGAGGAGGATAGTTGGATGTTGAATGTTAAAGTTTGTGAGCTGAATTCAACTCTTGCAAGGCTAGATACTTGGTGGAGACAAAGAGCCAAGGTTAAATGGATGATGGAGGGAGATCAAAATTCAAAGTTTTTTCAAGCTTATGCTTCAGCCAGAAGAAATTCTAACTATATTTCTAAAATCAAATATGAAAATGGGGACATTGTAGAAGATCAACATCAAATAGAGGAAGTGATGGTTTGGTTTTTCAAAAACAAATGGAGGAATAAAAACTGCAATCTTCAGAATTGGCCATCCCCGTGGAGGATATTGGATGATGGAGACAAAGAAGTGTTAAACAAGTCTTTCACTATGCAAGAAATGGAAAAGGTGATCAAGAAGAGTGGTTGCAACATCTCCCCAGGTAACGATGGCATTACATTTTTCTTCCTTAAAGCATATTGGGAAATTATTAAATATGACTTATTGAATGCAATCAATTACTTCTTTCAAATGGATGATATGGATTCTAACTGGAAGGAAACTATTATAGTGCTTATTTCAAAAGTAAGCAACCCTTTGATTCCAAATAACTTCAGACCAATTAGCTTGTGTAATTCGGTCTACAAGTTGGCTGCAAAGATGTTAATGAATAGATTGTCTCCTTGTATTCCTAAACTCATATCGAATGAGCAAGCTACTTTTGTGAAAGGGAGATCCTTATCTGAACATGCTTTGGTTGCTCAAGAAATTATGCATAAATTCAGAAACTCCAAGTCAAAGAAAGGGCTGGTTGCATTCAAGATTGATATAACAGGCATACGATTCAATGGGATGGCAAACACTGGAAAAGGCAATGGAATATTTTGATTTTCCACCAGCATTTGTTAATCTAATCATGGAATGTGTAAGAGACTCTAAATTCTCTATTTTGATTAATGGGAGTTTCATTGAATGGATAAGTGGGAAAATTAGTTTTAGACAAGGATGTCCCTTATCTCCATTTCTTTTTATCCTATGCTCCCAATTGTTGACAAATGGTTTTAAACAAAGGGAGGATTCTATTGGTGTTCGATTGAGTATGAATGGACCTAGAATCTCACATTTGCTATATGCTGATGATTTGATTAACTTCTCTGCGATAAATTTGAAGAAATTTAAAGGAATCAAAATTATTTTGGATAATTTTTGTGGTTGGTCGGGACAAAGGATCAACACCATTAAATCTTGTATGATTTTTGGAAAAGATGTCAAAAAGATAAGAAGGAAGAAAATCTCTCGGCTCATGGGGTTTACAGTAGTGAAGAAGATGTATTATCTTGGGATCAAGCAAGCTTTGAGAAGATTAACAAGGGAAGATTTCCATTTCATAATTGAAAGGCTATAAAGATGACTAATGTGTGGGGAGGAAGAATTATTTCATTACCTGGTAAAATTTTACTTACCAAATCTACTTTACTTGCTTATACTACATTCCAATGCACCAACTCTTTGGTTCCAAAGAGTATATTTGAAGAGGCAGACAAGATTTGTAGAAACTTCATTTCGAACAAAGCAAATGGGAGAAAGGGTATCCACTATGTCAATTGGGAAACAATGTGCCTTCCTAGAAAATGGGGTGGCAGATTGCTTCATTCTTGTTCAACCAAAGTGGGAGCTTTGAGAGCCAAATTAGCTTGGAAATATGTAAATGACAAAGACTCCTTAATCCACAAAGTGCTATATTCTAAATATGGAGAATTATGGGCTGATAACTCAAGGAAGACGGGATCTTCAGCTTGGAAAATAATCAAAGATGGAGGTAAAGCTCTTAAACCTTTAATTAGATGGAATATTGCAAATGGAGAGGAAATTGATGCATTCAAAGATACTTGGATATTGGATAAAAGCATTTGCAAATGGCCAACACTTGTCATCCCTCATGACAACAGCAGATTGTAGGTTTCAAATTTTATATCCAATGGTAGTTGGAATGAAGAAAAATTGAAGAAATATGTGGGCAGTGAGCTGTTTAGCTTGATTTCCCAAGTTAAAATCAATCATGATATGAAGGAGGATAAGATGGATTTGCTGTACTTAAAAATAGGGAAATTTATATTTGCTATGGTGTTTGAATTAACGGTTATGGACAAATGTTTGCAGCTATTCTGGAGCTGGATCAATAAAAGTAAGTTGAATCCTATAGTAGAAAGTTTGTGGTGGAGAATTTTAACAAAGCTTTACCTACTACCCATTTCCTTGAATATAGAAGGCTACTAAGGAATGGAAATTGCCCAAGGGGCTGTAATGAAATTGAAAAGGGGTTTTCTTTACCATAATTGGATTCCTTATCTGATTGATGCAATTAGCTATCAAATAACGCTCCTTTTATGATTAATCTGTATTATAGTGTGGTGTATTTCACATGGAAGTCAAGATACAAATTGGTTCATAATGGTGGTGAGGACAGCTCCTTGATTATTCCATCTAATGCATTGAGCTTTGCTTCTTTAACAATAGATGGAAATGGTAAAATCTCGAGTATATGGGATACTAACCAGTCTTTTGGACTGTTCAATATGCATTGGTATCCTCCTCCACCTGATTGGCTAAAGGTAAATGTGGATGCATCTCTTCTTTCTTCTTATAAAGCTAGAATAGGAGGAGTTTTTCGGGATCATAGAGGAAGACTCCTTCTAGCATTTGGGAACACGATATTGCATTGGGACATCTCGGCTCTAGAACTTCTGGCTACTCAAAATGTTAAAGAGATGATGAAGGATTGGATTTTCAAATACAAGGGAATCATAATAGAAGATGACAATGTTAATGTGATAAAGCATTTGCAAAAGGCTAAGACTAGTGGAGATCAAATGTATGAAGAATTACATTTATTCAATGGGTTTAATAATGTTATTTTTAATTTCATAGATAAAAGAGCCAATAAGTTAGCGAATCTTTGTGCTAACTATGGTATTATTATCTCTTTTGTGTGGGATAAGTTTGGCTTGGATAAGGTTCCTTCTTTATTTTGGGATGTTTTAAAGGAGGAATCTATTGTACTTGGTTAGTAGGTTGTTTTTTGTTTTTCTTTTTTAATGCAATTTGCTGCATTTTCTTCAAAAAAAAAAAAAGAATGCACAATTGTTAAGTTAGCATTCACCTTTACATGACTTTGACTTAAGAAATTAAAAATAAAGAAAAGAAAAATATATACTCTCTTAAAACATTATTCAACTTTACCCAAACTTCAGCCCTAAATCTTCCAATGCACAGTGTATGATGTATCTAAAATATTAATACACAGAAAGCAAATATGTACTATAAATACTAGGATAAATAAAAAAGATAATAAATAATATTTTTATCGTCAAAATCATAAGCTTGTAATCCCAAATTATAATATTTTTCATTGAGTTGTACATATTCTCTTTCCTCGAAACTCCATTCATTAAAAGAAATTTCTTCCTTGATGCCATTAACAAAATGAGATAGAGATATATATCCAACTTTAATCATTTTCCACGTGAGATATCACAAGATTATAAAATATAGACATACACACTTTCCAAAAATTATAACAAATAACATCACACATAAGTAGATGTGCAATTGAATATCCTTTAATTGTATTACAATTATGGTACAACTCCCCGGTGCTATAGTGTTGGAGGAGTCAAATTTTTAAAGTATTATATAACACCATAGAGTCAGACATAATACCACCATGGCGGCATCAATGCGGGTCTCGGCTCTGCAGTGCTAGAATCCATTCTATATTTTTTTATAAATAGTCTATCTGTAATGTTAGTAGAGGAGTCCAGTCACTTATTTATTTTTAGTCTTTATTCTACTTCTTTATTTTTTATTTAAGCGTGATAACTAAGAAAATTTAGAGAAGTACTATATACATTCCATTAGAGTGTTTGGCTTGTATTTGTGGAAGCAATTCTGTAAGTTCTAGGGGAAGTGTAGAGGAGACCATTAAAACACACAGTGATATATTTTCTTATGTACTTTCTTTCTTTTATGTAATTAATGAAAATAAATATGCTTCACTTGTTCTTCATGTATGACTAAATTCTCTAGTTTTGGATAAATAGTATAAATGAAAAATATAGTACTAAAGAGTTTTCTTTTTTAATAATTTTATGATATTTTCAATATACCAAGTCTTTATTTAATGCATATTATGGTCATATGTGTAGTTAATATCAGTTGTAATATGGAGCTTAGGAATAGGAAAGTAGGCACAATCAAATATGTTAGAATGTATGATACAAGCATATATATAGTACTTTTAATGTATAAAATTTATAGAGATCAATTGTTATAAGAGGGTATAAACAGTACATGCTTTACTTACTCTTTTAAAATTTTTATAGAGTGATAGACTATGGGAGTTTAGAGTGGTATTAAGGTTGGAAGAGTTTAATCTATCCTTTGTCTCTTCATGCTTGACTGAGCAATCGGTGTTGCGTATGCTCTGAATAGCATCAATATGAAAGAGAACATTAAGAAATATATTATATTTATATTCCATCAATCCAAAATAATTTGTCCCAATAGTGTTTTATTTAATTATTTTTTATTTTAAATTAAGTGATTGAATCTCCACCAAAACTTACTTTTATTGAGTAAAATAATTATGGTAGTTGAAATAGACAGTACTAGTATTTGCAAGTAAATATTTTCCCTCGTGGGATCGATACTATACTCTATCAATATATTACTTGATTTGACATATATACTTGTATATATTATGTGTGATTTTTACAATTTTTTTTTCAAAAAAAAAAATCTAAGCAATGTTTAGGGATTAATAGGCCCTAAATCATTTTTACAATTCTTTAGGTTACTCAACCACCCCCATGAATTAGCTTCTTTTCCCATAGCTATGCATGATGTGGGAACCCTCGCTTATTTAACATTACACCTTGGCACCGATGCAGCAGCCCTTGCACACTTCTCGCTATATTTAGGCCATACAATGCATTGCTTTCAGGGAATGCCCTAGCATTAACGTAATGTATTAAACGATTCATGTCATCATTATTTGATAAGTTTTTTGTCAATTATTGACTGCCTAATATAACCCTCCATTTTACTCATCCAAGACTTGGGACCTAGCAATGAAAACATTTACTTAATTTACCTTTTCATTCTTTTGAGAGAGAGCTTGAAAGGGAGTGAGGAAAAGGTGAAGTTTTAGAGAGGGATAAGATCCTGTGAGGTGAGGACTCAAGGGAGAGTGGAGGGGGATTCCACACGGTTGCTCCAGCAAGCTTGCACCTTAGTACCATCAGATTCAAGGCTTATCTTGAGGGAAGTTCACAGAAGAAGAAGATCTCTTTGGTGTCAAAGGACCCAGTGACTCCGCCACACCGGGGAAGGTGAAAGTGATTTTGTAAGGGCTTCTCCACCTAGCTGTGGGGGATAAAGGAGAGACACTTAATTTAGTGCAATACTTGGAGGGTACCTCCAAGGAGTGGACGTAGGTCAAGGTTTGACCGAACCACTATAAATCTGGGGTGTTCTTTCCTTTATTATTTTCGTATTTAATTTCTGCATGGTGTTTTCTCTATGGTGAATCTTGGTTTGTGTTTTTGATCGAATCATTTATTTTAAAATATCAATTCACCCCTTTTTGGTTAGCCTTGGGCCGGTTCATAGGGCTTAACATCCCTAACGAACTTTCAAGTGGTATCAGAGAACTTTCAAGTGGTATCAGAGCGGGATTCATAAAAATAAGTTTTTAAAATCTTTTGAATTTTGATCCATGGCTAATTTTGGTAATCACAATATTGCGAAAGGTTATTCTGTGACGCCCTAAGATCTAACTTGGAATAATTATTCAGTAAATCCTTTAAGTCAATCTTCTACTAGAGCTATCTATAGACATCAATCAGTGACAACAGTCTAACAAAAATCTATAAGTTAAAAATATTAAGTGAATTCTTCTATTCATTCCCAAATTTCATTTACAAATACTCATGATCTACACATTAATCACATATATTCCATCCTGTCCTGAGTACAAAAAAGATTCACTATAATAAAAGGACAAAACCCTGAAGATTCCTGATCAACCTCAATCTCTTGTTCCCTTGCCCTGACCTAAAAATATTAACCACATATAATGAGCTTCAAAAAGCCCAATAGGTCACCAAATACCTATAACTGAAATCAAAGCACGGTACAAAAGCAATATGCATGTCAATCAGTCAAATCAATATCAGTCTCTTACACATGATCATTGAGTCAATGCAGAAATAGGAATCAGTACATAAATAGAAATCAATACATAAATGATAATCAATACAAAAATGTGTAGAGTCATAATTATCAGTAGAAGAATCAATAAATAGTATAAAAGTTTATAAAGCTCAATGAATCAATACGTGCATCAAATCTCTACAGTAGTAGTCGTATCAATAACACCAGTCAATTTAGTAGATAAATCTTCATATCTAAAGTCTCGGTTAAATCGTTAAATAAATCTTCGTATCGGTAATATCAATCAAATCATTCAATAAATCATCATTTCTATAATATCAATCATAAAAAGCAAATTCATCGGTTTAATAATATCAGTCGGTATAAAATGTTAAATCAATACTATCGTTCATGACTGTTGAAATCAAATCAATGAAATAAAATCATAACATCGTTTGAAATAGTTGGAATCAATCAATGCTGTAGAATCATATCAAGATGTATACTTGCAATTCAGTTATCCAATATCACGTGCTCAGTGAATTACATGCAATCCAATAATATATATCACGTGTTCAGTGAATCACATGTCACTTACACAGTATATCACATGCATAATGTCAGTATAGTGAATCAGTAGTATAAGTGCATGTATCAGTATCAGTACCAATCCAGTGACATGAACAGTAATGCTATAACAGTAAAATCATGCATTACAGTAAATCCATACAGTAATGATAAATCTGTACAATAACGATAATAATAATGATTAAAAATATGTATTTTAGTAATCAGCAATCATACTCACAACATACTCAACAAGTAAAATCCCTGGCTATTATGGTGTTTTTTAGTCTTGTATCAGTATCAGTATCTTATATCTTGTATTTGTTGGCTCAATAAAAAGAGTCATCACTCTTTGCCCGTCGGCACAGTAATCATCTTCTTATAACTCCCATCAATAATCACATGATCAGTAGATGATAACACCAAACCATATTTAAAGGAAAGCCCGTCGGCCCACCATCCTGTATAGGTCAATCAGTCTCCAACCAACAGTTCAACCAGTCATTACTTGTCTTTCACACATACATCAGTATCACAGTAATATAACAATAATTTCAATCATATTACCACATTCATCAGCATCTCATCAATACATTGTAACAATAAAACATGATTTAGCTCAGTATAGAAAATCTATTAAAATATCATATAGTAGACAGAAGTTGTTGTAAAATGCACAGTTTCAGAAAAATTACCAAATTATTAGAAATTGTGTAAAATAACGTTTCAAAACTTTACTTGTGCTGAATCAATATTTTTCAACATCCGGATAATTTTTTATTCAATAAAAATCCTGCAGAATTTAAAATACACAGTTAAAACTTTCCAGAAAATACTCAAAACGTGCAAAATCATCATTTCTATAACATACCAAAAGTTACGTGGAAAAAGTTTTGTCAATATAAAGATATGCAAGAATTTCATAAACGGAAACACAAAACTGAGCAGAAAAATATGAAAATACAAAATCTTCAAAATCAGAAATAGGATTCAGTTTCCTTACTACGAGACAAACAATTCTTCCAACTGCGACGTCGGACGAAAATCGCTCCGCGACTTCCGAAACAAAGCTTTCCTCTTCTCTTTCTCTCTCCAACTTTCTCTCTCTTCAAAAATATCTCAAATCGTCCATTTAATGAACTCGTTTGTCCAAACGATGTTTACCATTCATTCCGAGACAAAACTCTCTAGACACATATCGTACAAACAATGATAGATTTCATCCCTAGACGATGCTCTCGGGCAAAAATTCGTCTCGGACGAACTTAGGTTTGTACAGACGAAGTCAAGTTCATACAGGCAGTTCATCCGTACTAACCATACAGATTTTCATAATTTTTTTCAATTCATCTTGTACTAAGGTCAGTTCGTACAGACTAATTGCATCCAAAAAAAATGAAATTTTGAGGGGTTTTACATATTCAATCACTAGACCACCTTTATTTGAAAATATTACATTTGATTTTTTTAAAATTTGCATGTCTACGTTCTTGCAATCGATTGATTTTTGTATGTGGCATATAATTTTAACTAGTTATTCATTAACGTCACGGGTTTTAGATGGAGTTAAAACTAATATTCCTTTTAATCAATGAAATAGGGAAGAAATAATTAATGCTCAATTGAATGCAAAATCTTTAAATTGCTTTTTTTGTGCTTTAAATTCTGAAGATTTTATGTTAGTATCCACGTGCACTACTGGTAAGGAAATTTGGGAAAAACTACACACCATATACGAAGGCACTAGTGAAATCAAGCAATCCAAGTTAAATATGTTAATGCATGATTATGAAATGTTTTCCATGAAACCTTATGAAACGATCTTAGACATATATAATAGGTTTATTCAAATTGTGACATCATTGTATGCTTTAGGTAAAAAAAATTTAAATTTTGAAAAACTTAATAAAATTCTTCATTGTCTACTAAATAAGTTTGATGCTAAAGTTGTTGTTATTTGTGAATCAAAAGATTTGAATGAATATTCTATTGATAATTTGATTAGCTCACTCATTGCATACGAGCAAAGTTTTGGTCAAATACTTTTCATGCAGGTGAAAGAATAGTGCTAAAAAATGAAGATACGAAAAAAGGTAGCATAGTTGGTGACGAAAGTAATGACTTGACAAGCAAATCAAAAGGCTCACCAAAGCATAAGCATCAACAAAAGTGGAATAAAGGTAAAAATGGTAAGAATATTAATATTTCTTCTGACGTTATTTGCTTTGGATGTAGGAAGTCTGGACATATGAAAAATCAGTGCCCTAATTTGAGAATTCTTCCTGCAAAAAAAAGGGTAAAACAAAGCAAATTATAAACTGGGGAAATAAAAAGAAAAAAAATTTTGGGAAGATCTTGCTTTTGAATCATCTGATCAGGAACAAGATGATACTTAAATTGTTTTGTGTGTACTTTTTATGTTTGCATATTTTGTTTGTTCTTTTTCTTTGTTTATGTGATTTTCTTTTTATTATTATTATTATTCTATTTTGTTAATTTTTTTTATCTTTGTCTTTAATTTTCTTTTCATGTGATTTCTCTGATCAACACACACGTTCACCTTTCTAAAAATAAAAAACCTACCTCTATTCTTTTTAATTCTTATGAAAATTGTGTTTGACTTCTCTAAAAATAGTCAATGGAAAGAAACTCATATTTTTGATTCTCAGTCTCAGTTTCCTAAAAGAGGCTATTTTACTTTTGATTTAAATTTTTTTTCATATTTTAAATTAGTTTTTGAAACTAAAATTTTTTATCTCCCTATATTTTATTTATTGCATAGGGATCTTTAGCATGTTGTTGAATCTAACTCATAATTTTCTTAATGAAGAAATTCTCTTTCTCAATACGATGGGTTTACTTATATTTTTAAGATTTCATAAAGGTGGCATATTCAAAAAAAAATTGGCCAATGATGCCAAAAATAAAAGATGAGCAAAGACTCCAAATTGAAAAAAAAAAGGGAATACACAAAGTGTATCAAAAATAAAAAGATGTGCAGTGCGCCAACCAATTGTCAAGAGGCATAAAATGAGCCAACAAAATTTAATGCTTACATTCTTGTACATCTTAAAGCTTAAGAAAGCACTTGATACTTTCGATACTTAAGTTTGAAAATCATGATTCCTGATTCAACAATTCGTGCATTAATCTTCTAATAGATATATTTTATGGAAGGAGTTTTGAAAAATGACTATTTTTTCCCTAATTTATTCCTTGATTTATATATTAAATTAAAAATTTTTTAGCCCTTTAAAAGAACTAAAGTTTGGATTATCAAATTCTGAATTTCTAAACTTTTTTTGGCTATGTGTTGTCAATACTATTCTACTAAGTTTTTGATTAAATTAAAGAGGTAACTTTCTCATTTTAAAAATATTTGGTTTATTCACTAGATGAGGGATCATTTTTTCTCTTTTAATTATTTTGTTCTTATTGTTTGTGCCCCTTCTCTTTTTGATAATGTCGAAGGGGGAGAACATACTTTTAAATTTGTATCCTTGTGCTCTTATTTTTTTTCAAAAAAATTAAAAAAAAATTATCTCCCCTATATTTAAATCTTTATTTTAGTGAGGGGCAGATTAGGAGAAAATATTTTCTTTTTTGCAAATTCAAATAGCAATGTTTGCCATCATCAAAAAGGGGGAGATAATTGTGGATCTATTTTCATGATTTATGATTTTGATGATAGCAAACACTCTTATTTCTCTAGGACTGCTTTATCTACTAACATTTTAGGTTCACAAGATCAAGACTACAATTTGGAATCAGCTCAAAATTGGGTAGACTAGGTTTGAGTCAGTTTGTACCTTTTTTCCTTACTTGAGTCTTTTGTAATTAGTGTGGCTCCTGAAGCTATGTAATTTTACACACACACACCTTTAGAAGATTTTTTTACTGTTCCCTAGAGTTTACTATTTTTTGTAATATCATCCAGGAAGATATTTATATCGGCCTGGACGATCAGCTTAAAAATAGAAACCCTAATTAGGGCATCCTCATTAAGGCAGTCGTCATTAAGCCGATCGGCCTAGACGATACTTGTATCAGCCAGGATGATAGACTCAATTAAGAAAGAATCTTCCTCCATGATCAGTTTAGGTATTCATTATTTTAGGAAATCAGCCAGGACGATATCCACATCTTCTAGGATGATCTAACTCAATTTTTCCTAAATTAATCTAGTATCTTTGGAAAGCATTAAAAGCTAATTGATTCGATCACATTGTCAAAGATTATTACAGGATCGGCCAGGATGATGTCGTGGATGATTGACATCGGCCAGCTTTGATTTAGAGCAATGATCTAGATAATTATACTCAGTTTTAAAATAATCAACCGGGATGATATTGCATCAGCCCAGACGATGTAACCAAATTTCTTCTGATCGTGCCAAATCGTCTCGGGCTAATTGAGCTTAATTTGTACTAATCAACTAGGATGATATTCCTATTGTCCTGGATGATAAAGTTGGCAAGTTGCATTAATGAGCTCATTTGGAGTTCTTCTATTTAAGCTTTAACAAGACACTTGGTAAGTGTCTTTGGCAGCTATTATAGCTTCATTCTTTTTGGGGAAAATTGAAGAGAGAGCTTGAAAGGGAGTGAGGAAAGGGTGAAGTTTGAGAGAGGGAGAAGTTTCTGTGAGGGGGGACTCAAGAGAGTGTCGAGGGGGATTCCACACGGTTGCTCCGGCAAGCTTGCACCTTAGTACCGTCGGATTTAAGGCTTGTCTCGAGGGAAGTTCACAGAATAAGAAGATCTCTTTGGTGTCGAAGGACCCGGCGACTCCGCCGCACC
>NW_021318754.1:162403-198346 GCF_001605985.2 Dendrobium catenatum
ATTTGAATGAATATTTTATTAATAATTTGATTAGCTAACTCATTGCCTACGAGCAAAGTTTGGGTCAAATACTTTTCATGCAGGTGAAAGAACAGTGCTAAAAAATGAAGATACGAAAAAAGGTAGCATAGTTGGTGACGAAAGTAATGACTTGACAAGCAAATCAAAAGGCTCACCAAAGCATAAGCATCAACAAAAGTGGAATAAAGGTAAAAATGGTAAGAATATTAATATTTCTTCTGACGTTATTTGCTTTGGATGTAGGAAGCCTGGACATATGAAAAATCAGTGCCCTAATTTGAGAATTCATCCTGCAAAAAAAAGGGTAAAGCAAAGCAAATTATAAACTGGTGAAATAATGAAAAGCAAAAATTTTCTTGGGCAGATCTTTCTTCTGAATCATCTGATTAGGAGCAAGATGATGCTTAAATTGTTTCTTCTGAATCATCTGATCAGGAGCAAGATGATACTTAAATTGTTTTGTGTATACTTTTTATGTTTGCATTATTTTGTTTGTTCTTTTTTTTGTTTATGTGATTTTCTTTTTTTTATTATTATTCTATTTTGTTAAATTTTTTTATCTTTATCTTTAATTTTCTTTTCATGTGATTTCTCTGATCAACACACACGTTCACCTTTCTAAAAATAAAAAACCTACCTCTGTTTTTTTTAAATTCTTATGAAAATTGTGTTTGACTTCTCTAAAAATAGTGAATGGAAAGAAACTCATATTTTTTATTCTCAATCTCTGTTTCCTAAAAGAGGCTATTTTACTTTTGATTTTAAATTTTTTTCATATTTTAAATTAGTTTTTGAAACTAAAATTTTTTATCTCCCTATATTTTATTTATCGCATAGGGATCTTTTGCATGTTGTTGAATCTAACTCATAATTTTCTTAATCAAAAAATTCTCTTTCTCAATACGATGGGTTTACTTATATTTTTAAGATTTCATAAAGGTAACATATTCAAAAAAAAATTGGCCAATGATGCCAAAAATAAAAGATGCGCAAAGACTCCAAATTGAAAAAAAAAAAAAGGGGGAATACACAAAGTGTATCAAAAATAAAAAGATGTGCACTGCGCCAACCAATTGTCAAGAGGCATAAAATGAGCCAACAAAATTTAATGCTTACATTCTTGTACTTCTTAAAGCTTAAGAAAACCCTTGATACTTTCGATACTTAAGTTTGAAAATCATGATTCTTGATTCAACAATTCGAGCATTAATCTTCTAATAGATATATTTTATGGAAGGAGTTTTGAAAAATGACTATTTTTCCCTAATTTATTTCTTGATTTATATATTAAATTAAAAAAATTTTAGCCCTTTAAAAGAACTAGAGTTTGGATTATAAAATTCTGACTAACCTTTTTTTGGTTGTGTTGTCAATACAATTCTACTAAGTTTTTGATTAAAACAAAGAGGTAACCTTATGAGGGATCATTTTTTTTCTTTTAATTATTTTGTTTATTCACTAGATGAGGGATCATTTTTTTTCTTTTAATTATTTTGTTCTTATTGTTTGTGCCCCTTCTCTTTTTGATAATGTTGAAGGGGGGGGGACATACTTTTAAATTTGTATCCTTATGCTTGTATTTTTTTTCAAAAAAATTAAAAATAATAAAAAAAAATTTATCTCCCCTATATTTAAAGCTTTATTTTAGTGAGGGGGAGATTAGGAGAAAATATTTTCTTTTTTGCAAATTCAAATAGCAATGTTTGCCATCATCAAAAAGGGGGAGATAGTTGTGGATCTGTTTTCATGATTTATGATTTTGATGATAGCAAACACTCTTATTTCTCTAGGACTGGTTTATCTACTAACATTTTAGGTTCACAAGATCAAGACTACAATTTGGAATCAGCTCAAAATTGGGTAGACTTGGTTTGAGTCAGTTTGTACCTTTTTTCCTTACTTGAGTCTTTTGTAATTGGTGTGGCTCCTGAAGCTATGTAACTTTACACACACGCACCTTTAGAAGATTTTTTGACTGTTCCCTAGATTTTACTATTTTTTGTAACATCATCCGGGAAGATATTTATATCGGCCTGGACGATCGGTTTAAAAGTAGAAACCCTAATTAGGGCATCCTCATTAAGGCAGTCGTCATTAAGCTGATCGGCCTAGACAATACTTGTATCAGCCAGCTGGATGATAGACTCAATTAAGAAAGAATCTTCCTCCATGATCAGTTTAGGTATTTTTTATTTTAGGAAATCGGCCAGGACGATATCCACATCGTCTAGGACGATCTAACTCAATTTTTCCTAAATTATTCTGGTGTCTTTGGAAAGCATTAAAAGTTGATTGATTCGATCACATTGTCCAGGATAATTACAGGATCGGCCAGGATGATGTCGTGGATGATTGACATCGGCCAGCTTTGATTCAGAGCAATGATCTAGATAATTATACTCAATTTTAAACTAATCAGCCGGGATGATATTGCATCAGCCCAGACGATGTAACCAAATTTCTTCTGATCGTGCCAAATCGTCTCGGGCTAATTGAGCTTAATTTGTACTAATCAACCAGGATGATATTCCTATTGTCCTGGATGATAAAGTCGGCAAGTTGCATTAATGAGCTCATTTTGAGTTCTTCTATTTAATTTTTAACAAGTAAGTGTCTTTGGCAGCTATTGTAGCTTCATTCATTTGGGAGAAAATTGAAGAGAGAGCTTGAAAGGGAGTGAGGAAAGGGTGAAGTTTGAGAGAGGGAGAAGATCCTGTGAGGGGGGACTTAAGAGAGTGTCGAGGGGGATTCCACACGGTTTCTCCGGCAAGCTTGCACCTTAGTATCGTCGAATTTAAGGCTTGTCTTGAGGGAAGTTCACAGAATAAGAAGATCTCTTTGGTGTCAAAGGACCCGACGATTCCGCCGCACCGGGGAAGGTAGAAGTGATTTTGTAAGGGCTTCTCTGCATAGCTGTGGGGGCTAAAGGAGAGACACTTAATTTAGTGCAATACTTGGAGGGTGCCTCCAAGGAGTGAACATAGGTCAAGGTTTGACCGAACCACTATAAATTTGGTGTGTTCTTTCCTTAATTATTTTCGCATTTAATTTCCGCATGGTGTTTTCTCTATGATGAATCATATTTTTCATTTTTGATCGAATGATTTATTTTAAAATATCGATTCACCCCTTTTCGGTTAGCCTTGGGCCGGTTCATAATGCTTAACATCCCTAACGAACATTCAAGTTGTATCAGAGCTCTTTCACCCCCTCCAACAGCCTCACACACTCCCACTCTCCACACACTAACCACTATAAATGTGAGAAATAAGCTTTCTATTATAGCCTTCTAAAATAATTGAAATTGTGTTGCGATGCTTACTAGGTAGCTCTGTAGCATTACTAAATTAACATGTTGGTTCATCATTCATCACATCAATTTTCTAGTTTAACTATCTTTTCACTATGGTGTTGTGGTAATTTGGCAGTATGTTACTCACTACTTAGCTCCTTGGCTCTAAGCTCTCATATGGAGTTAGTCTTCTACCACCACGATGCTGAGTAAGAAGCACTCTTGCGTTAGGGCAAATGTAGCACTATGGCACTCTGTTAGTGGTTTTGTGACACTCTTTCAATTTGAGAATATTAGCTTTTCTTGCACAAAAAAGATAGAATTAAGTGGCTTTTTTTTACAAAAATAGATGTAATTTGGATTATACAATTTTCCTCTTATTAATATAGACAAAGATTGTAGGTCATTATTAATAAAAAACATGTAAGCTATTTGACCGTGTGATTGAATTTTAAGTGTCGTGTTATGTAAGAAATCATTATTTATTAACTTTCAAGTCTACTTTGAATTACTTTTTATAAGTAATTATTAACTTTAATAGGTGTTTAGAGATGATGAAGAGAAATTGTACAAGTTCATTATACATAATCTTACTCATACTTTTAAACAAGGTTATGAAGAAAAATGGTGAAAATTACATATTTTATATGTAATTTAAAAAATAAAATTGGGTGCTAAAGAATAACCAGTTGCCAATCAATGCATACCCTCATTTGACGAATTAAAGAAGTTTTTTGTGGTTGTTAGGGAGATGAAGAATAAACAAGTCATAATATAAAAAAAAAGCTAATATTAAAAAAAAGAGTTATATTCTCTAACCAATTTTGTTTAAAAGTTTGTGTAAAGATAGGAAGATCAAGTGGTCCTTGCCACAATCACTCATGCATGTTGAGGTTGATGATGAGATGGATAAAGATAAAGATAAAGAAGATAGCATAGAGGTCCTTATCATCAATTCTATCATTCATTTATAGATTAAACATGATATATTAAAAGAATCAATAGAAGTTATCCATTCTTTTACTATTATATGTACATAATATGTTGTAAAATGGTACAAGATGTTAACTTTTCATGGCTATTATGCTTAGGGAGGGTTTGAATTTAATGGGAAATATAAAAAGCAATAATAAGTATTTGATTAGAAATTTCTTAGATCTATCATGCAGCATGCACAAGTCAATGAATTTATGCATTATTAATTCACTCTACCATATTAGTGAAGAATAATTGTCTTTGTTCGAGGCTTTGTTAGTAGGATCAGAAGATAACTTCAAAGAGCGGGAGAGAGGAATATGTAGTGGAAGCACAATGTGGTTTATATAGTTAAACACATCCACATTATGGTATAACGTAACATAACAATTTAATTAAATTATTATTTTAATAAGTTTTAATAGTGTATTTATATTATGTCGCTCAATTTAATTTTAATATTTCTTACAATATGTGAATTCCTTATATCACATGACAAGGGATCAAATATAAATCTTCTTAGAGACTCATGGATCATTCACCATTATCTGAAATGAAGTTTTAATAGTGTATTTATATTATGTCGCTCAATTTAATTTTAATATTTTTTACAATATGTGAATTCCTTATATCACATGACAAGGGATCAAATATAAAGCTTCTTAGAAACTCATGGATCATTCACCATTATCTGAAATGAAAATTTGGATAACTATTATGGATTAGTTATCTCTACATGCAATAACATAAAGAAGAATGACTCTTTCAAGTATACTAAAACTACCTTTATGTGTCTTATTGGAGATGAAAAGAAGTTCTTAAGGTTTTGGGCTAACGTAAATCTCATATTTTTTTTTATTGAACTTGAATAATGTTTATTTCATGATGTTGTATGACTATGACTCATCTTTTATCCCTTGATCACTTTAGCTGCAAGGGCAATTTGACAATACATAAAACTTTTCTAATCAAAATCTTCTTGGAGGTGGAAGTGAGACATCTCAGATGATGTTCCCTAGTCTTCTGTAAGGTAAGCCATTTGAATTATGTTAAAAACATTTATTGTACTTACACATATAATCTCATAAGTGCTTTATATCAATTCTGCATATAGAGTGTATGTAATATACATACATTACATCATTTACTTAAATAAAAAAAAAAGATATTCTAAAAGTTAAATAGGATCAAATATCATTTTACATAAAACACCTATATTATGATTTATCTTACAACATTGTAAATTTATAGGTCCATAGGTAGATAGCAGAAAGATTGAATTGTGTAATGAAGCGCATGAAATATTATTTATTTATTGACTTCTATATAAGTGATCTACATTTAATCAATTAATTAATTATTTGTTGTTGTTGCTATTTTGAATGCACTTTGATGTATCAGAATTATATTCTAAAGTATATTATTTATGATTGTTGCAAGCTTGAGTATACAGGGCGATAGAATTAAAATACTACATCTTAGAGTCGTACGAATATCCAGCTCACACATAGATAACACAAGATGTTTTTATGTAGAAAATCGTAAAAATGTGAAAAACTACTGGGTGTGGCCCAGAATAAAATGATTCGACTAGTGTTTAGGTATATTATAATGGGCTAACTCATCCCTGTGGGCAATCAATTTATAAATGTCAATCATTTGATTAAAATCTAGTGACAAATGAGGATAAAAGTCCAGTGTCTCTTGGTAGACTAGAAAAATTCCAGTGCTACTTGAAAATTTGGGCATTAATTGGTAGCTTGGCATTAGATTGGTAGATCTTCGGTGTCAGTCACTGGTCTAGTGGAAGTCCGAATTTAGATGGTGGTCCAATAGAACTCTGAGCATCAAGGGATTATCCAGCAGAACTCAGGGTGTACTCCAGGCATCAAGTGGTGGTCTGATAGAACTATGGGTGTCAGGTGGTAGTCCAACGGAACTTTGAGCCTCAAGTGCTGGTCTGGTAGAAGTTCAGGCCTTAGGTTATGGTCCTACAGAACTTCAAGCCTTAAGTGGTGGTACAGCAGAAGTCTGGGCCACATTTTGTGGTCTGGAAAAACTCCAGGCCCCAAGTGGTGGTTCGGCGGAACTTAGGGCCTTAAGTGGTGCTTCAATTGAGCTTAAGGCCTCAAGTGATGGTTGGGCAGAACTTACAGCCTTAGGTGGTGGCCCGATGAAACTCCAAGCATCAAGTTGTGGTCCGATAGAACTCAAGGCCTCAGGTGGTGGTCCATAGAACTAAGGGCCTCACGATGCGGTCCTGCGAAGCTCAGGGCCTCAAGGAGTGGTCCGGCGGAACTCCAACAGTGGTCGAGGAGGCAAGGAGGCAAGAGCGATCTCGGATCTCTCTCTTTTCTCCTTCGGCTTAGGGGTCCCTTTTCAAGAGAGGAGTGGTCTATTTATAAATTTTCTAGAGTAACGTGGCCCATAAATAGGTGGAAGATAAAGAGTAATTCAAGAGTGTTTTGGATTGAAGGTCAATGTTGAATCCTCTTATCATGGATCATTCATTAGACATTTGAAGCCCTTAATGATGTGTGAATTCCATTATCTTTGGCTTGTTGGATTCATCTCATCAAGCTGCTCAATTCAATTATAAGCATGCCATATTTGGAAACTATTTGGTAATCCAATTTGTTGTTTAAATCTTACAACAACACTTTCGGTCCTTGAGTTGGACCCATTTCAGCTCAGATTGAGTTGAATTTGGTGTCGTTGGTTCAAATTTTTTAGATGTTAAGTTAGACTATATGTTTGCTAAAATTAGAGTTTGGATGGTCCCAATTTTAATTTTGGAAGTTTCCAATTTGATTTTGCCTCAAGATTCATGCTTGATCAAGAAATTTTTTTATGATGTATGAGTTGCCCCATCAATTTTTGAACGTCGAATCTCCAAAAGTCCAAAAATATATGTCAGAGTACTTAGAGACTTTTTTGTACAATTTAATATATATATTCCCTTTTTTCATAACTACCCCTACTCCAACTATAAATACCCCCCAAGAGTATGAAACTTTGCCCCTTCTCCTTTTCTCCTCTCTTCTTTCATTTGAGGTCTTCCTCTGGCCTTGTACGGGTGATATCCCCCATCTAGGCCAAGGACCCCTCCTTGCAAGATGGTGGTTCCTCCCTCTCTTCCCTCTCTCCTCTTCATGTTGAGGCATTCCCCTAGTCCTATTCAGGTGGCATCCCCTGTCTAGGTCTAGGGCCCCAACTGAGTATTTATTTGTTCCTCTTTTTTCTTCTCTTCCTCATATTCAAGCATTCCCTTAGTTCTATTTAGGTGGTATCCCCTGTCCAATTCTAGAGCCTCTCATTGAGTAGGTGTCTATGGGCTCTGAAAATTTAGCCCTGGCCTCCGCTCGCTGTTACTTTTTCTTTATTCAGGGAGAGTTTTAACCAATTATGTTATGGGGTAAATTTTGGGAAGGCAGATGGGTTTGTAGATAAGACCTTACCCAGAGATTTCGCCCTCATTTTGTGAGTACTTTATGATCTGAGTACTGGTTTCCTACAGGCACAAGCCCCTATAGTTAATTAGCCCTCCTAATAACATGAGAGAACTTTTGATTAAGGCTAGTCATCGATTAGATACATATATATATGTGTTATTTAACATATAGTAGCAGCATGAGTTTGGGAATTGAAAAGGGGTTAATATTTAAAACTTGAAATTTCACCATCTTACACTTAAAAGGGATGGTGGGGGAATGGATGATGGACCCAATCAAGATCCTATGATTATGTTGTCCCGGACCATTGTGGTCCCTAGTTTACTTAATCATAGTAGGTAGTCAACCCAACCTTACAGAAAGATCCTTATCGGCAGCCATGAGTTGCTTCGTCAAAGGGGACCATGTATACTTAGGGTAGATGTTTGTCTAAGGGGATAAATTTGAATCCACTTTAGGTAACAGAGGACTTTGTGCCATATTGATCATATCTTATTGATTTATATTTCAAGGATTTGATGCCACTAAGGAACGTATTGGCTCTAGTCATAACCGGTATTTTGTGGTGCCATTTGGCGGCAAAACACTCAGTTCAGAGGGCCCCGAGTCATAACCATTTATCTTGTGGTGTCATTTTGTTGAATAACTATCGGTTAGAGAACGCATATTATATCCTTACTGGCATGAGATTATTTGAGAATAGATCCTAGTAATATTTTTTATTAAACATGAGCTCTATGTGAGTTGAACTAAATTTTAATTTGTCTACCTTGGCAAATTATTACGGAGAGTGGATGGGTTTTACTTTAAGTGTTTAATGGTTGGATTTCAATTCTAACTAGTTTTAAGATTTTGGGATTTTTTTTTTGTGGAGTTTTAGAGTTGTGATGAGCATTTGTGTGGCATTTGAAAGTGTTTGTGAACCCCTCCAATTGAGATAAATATTCAACATGGCCATCATCGAGGTGAATGGAATTATTTATATTTGTTGATTGAACCATGTCGACCCTATCGACTTATCGATAGGGGATTGGGTTTCGTAGTCTTTGTGCCTTTATTAGTGAATTCATATAACTATAGGCCTTGAAAGCCTAAAATGAATGTATTAAAACAAATATATCGATCACTGCCACAATATATTTGTTTGATGGTTCAATTCCCGTCGACTTATATTGATTTGCATATAAGGATCAGGTTTGAACTTGAATTCACTTATTGACCCGCGCAATATTCCTAGACGTCATGTGTAAACTTATAAGATGCTTGTTAGGGACCATGCGGGTGTTTGGGGGTATTTTATAGTTATTTGTTAAACCTTGTCAACTCCTATCTACCTGCTTAGGAGGATCGGGTTCAAGTTTGTTAACCCGTGTAGCATCCCAAGATGCGCGTGCGTTCCCACAACACGTTCGTCGGGCCCCATGCAGGTTTTGTGATTGTAATTACCCATTGTGTACCTATGTGTATACAAACGATAGTGCATGTACGGGGGAACTTTTAAACATTTATAAATGTCTTCTATCTGCTTGCATGAATGTTACGGATCTAGTGGCATTGCGTAGCAGCTTTTGAATTGAATTGTTCACTTCTTTATATAGGTAGACTATCGTGCAATACTTGTATGATTTATCCAGGAAGATTTTAGTGCACTAATGAATCTCCTACTTTGGATATATGTGAATTTTAGCATCATCACCTGAATGTCACAAGATATTTCATTATTTTGATATAGACCCCCTTTTCTCATTCACCGGGAGGTCCTTCTTGAAATTCATGACCACTACTTTGAAAAGAACTCATTTCAAGATCTTTAGAGTCGTAGACCTCCACATAGTTGGTCTTCGAAATGAATAGATGTATCTAGGTGCACTTGTTATTTCCAGTATTCATGGATGTTAGAACTATTTTCTTCCCAAGTTTACAACCACAAAGAAATTTTGGACACCATGAAGTTTAGTTTGAATTTTTTTAAACATCTCCTCCATTTTGTCGGGAGGCGTCCTTCTCTGTGCATCGAGTTGTCTTCATACTTGACATACTCGCAATTATCAATCACCACTATTATAGGTGATATCTATACTTATGTCCACAAGGGTTCATTATACTTATGATATACCCATTGTTGTTATCCACAAGTGGCTTGTGTTTATTTACAAACACCCGTTGTATTCACTACAATCTCCTGGAAGTGTTCGTAGAAGAGCCATTATTTCTACATCATATCCACTTTTTACCAATCTTAGGTGGTTTGATATACTTGTTTGTAGTTTAAGATTAACTATGTGGGGGTTAGTACACATGTTGCATATTTCTAACTCATGTTTGTAGAGATTCCATTATATTTACAACTCATTGATGTTGCCTTTCTTTGGTGGACCACTGTACTTGCAAGTTGATCGGCTTTGATAGTAAGACTCCATATAGGTGACTATGAATCAATACTAGTCATGAAGTAATTATTGATATTCAACTAAATGATTCATAGCTTAAATTGACTTTTATGTTTTCATGCTTGATTAAGCATTCAAAGTTTAGTTCTTTGCTATCTGTTCAGGTTTGAACCCAACTATTATCTCTTGCGATGTATTTAAGCTCCATGTGCAACTCAAGTTCTAGTCCAAATCCTAGTCATTTGGTTCAAGTCTAGGACTTCTATAAGTCAGCTTATTATTTTTGTTTAGTTCAAGTGTAAGTGATTGTTCAAGTTCAGATTCATCAAGTTTATAAAACCCACTTTATGTAGTATAGTTCAAATTCAAGTGCATGTCCACAGTGCAAGCTTCTAATTCAAAGTATTTTGAAGTTTTTCCAAGTTTAATTGCATGCTCAAAGATTTTAATTTGGCTCTAGTTTGATCTTATTTTATTTAGGTCTGATATTTTATTCATCATTTAGATTTTATTCAGGTTCAAGTCCATAGATCCATCGTTCATGTTCAGTCAAGCTCAAAGGTTCACAAGTTTAAGTTCAAGTCATTATCCTTTTTCAGACAAAACTTATGTAGCCTCCCGGCATCTTCCCTATTTAAGGAAAAAAAACTAAGAGGTAGCCTACCCACCAAGTCAAGAAAGATGCGCACGATTGGTGTTGTGGACAACGCGGCCATGGTTTTTATCATCTACCATGCCAAAAAAGGTGTGCATGGGTCTTAAAAAGTAAATATTTGAAAAAGGTAGTTCTTTTTGCCCCATCACGCTAAGAAAAACAAGCACAGGGATTGCCTGCATCATTATAAGCACCACACCAAGTTCCTTCCCATCATGCTAAGAAAAACATGCATGGGTGGCGCACCACGAGCACCAAAAAAAAGAACTTTAGGGGGATTACCAGTCTCTCCACAAGCATCGGAGCGAACTTCCTCCCACTGTGCTAAGAAAAGAGCACATAGGTGGCTACTCGCCCCGTTGCAAGTGCTAGGAGCGGGTTCTCCAAAGTTTAGCATGTTATACCTTAGCGAAAGGATGTCGGTAGGGATAGTACGCACATCGAGGCATAAGAGAGGTTCACTCTTTTTTTATTTAATAATAATTAATCATAAATAATTATAATTATCCTCAATTAATTATATTTACTCATAATTAACTATAATTAATTAAATTAATTAATTAAATGTATTAAAGTTAATTAAAATAATTAATTATAATTAAATTTAATTAATTATAACTAATTTGTATTAACTAACTTTAATAAATAGTAACTAATTAATAATAATGAATGGAGGCAGAGTTGAGCGTGAGATTTGTTCGTAGGAAATAGAGGGATTTCAGCCTAGTAGAGCGGCTTGAGATTGGGTGTGAAGGTAGGCTGAAGGAATTTTGAGGAAGATAGAGATGGAGGTTATGGTTTTCTAGAGTCGAGTGTGGGAATGAGAGAGGACAAAGGGCTCCATTTGACCTCTTTTTAATGCAAGCAGGAACAGATCGATGCCAAGCACGCGAGTATGGGCGTCTGACTCCACCACTGATTTATAGAGCAAAGGCATTATAATGATGATGGGGATGCATCTTGAGCAAGAATTTGATATGGGCATTATAGTTGTATGCCTTTTTTATTCTCTTTTCTTTGTTATTTACAGCATAGGTCAACAAATGCCTCCCAACAAATGTGGTACATGTCTAGAGCAAACCACATTTGTTGTATGTTGATTGACCCTATGGATCTCATGATATTTATTTTGAATGTCACACTATGGTTTCCTTTAGTGGATTTCTAAAATTTTGCTTGGATGTCACACTAATATTTCATTCTATAGATCTCCAAGAGTCTATCTATATACCCTCATAGATCCTTAGATGTACTTGTAATCAATACTATGATTTACATGTTAGCTCTTGTGAAGTAGAGATCTATTGGATGGTGATAGAGTACTTCATACTTGATCTGAAGAGTGTTACTTTGTAGTTTTATAGATGTACATAGCATCATCACTTTTGTTCTTTTTTTGTACCACTATTGTCGCCTTAATTTGAAGCATTTTTATATATGCTCAACATTCCACTTTGCCACGTTTGTATAAAAATATGTAATATTTTTGTGGATATTGAAGATATCATTTAAAATTTATCTGAATTTTACATATTCATCAGTTGGTGGGACTTTATTGTCTCTTATTCTGATTATATCTTGCTTAACTTATACAATATGTTGATAGCAAATTTAGTTTACGAAGGATCTTCCATTCTTCCCTCCTTTATCTGTATTTTGGTTAGAAATTTTAAATATTTATTTGAGGATCTTGGCACACAGCATGATGTCGACCCAAATAAATATTTAAAATGCCCCCATTCTTTAGGGACACTTGTACGGGATGCTTCTTTCATAACTTTAGACTGAGTCATGAGATTTGTATTTCTTCTGTCCAGTGCTTTTTGCAGTTGACATTAATGAAGAATTACCTGATTTATCTATACTAACTTATCATGTAATTTTTGTATGTATTTTTCCCTATGCTTCTTGCTTTGACGGGCTTGATGGAATGAATGCCGAGGACCTAAACCCTTGTGGTTGGTATTAGGTCTGTTATGATAAGTCATCAGTCCAGAGCTTTGTACATAACAGACTTGTTAATGATGAGATCCTATTAGTTTAGAATTAAACTTTGAGTGAACTATATAATATTTTATTCATTCCTTTGCCTTATACTTTAACGGACTTGTTGAAGAAAAAGTTCCTTCGATCTTCTCTTTGTTCTTTATAAATTTCTTGAGGATTTATAGGTTTTGGACTTATTTAATAGTACCAATAATAAGTACTATCTTGATCCTTAACCACTTGAGAAGACTTTAATCTGAGTCATGTGAGTTCATCAGATTGGGAGAGCTAGAATTTGATAGCTCTTTATCCTCTAGTTGCTCAGATGGGGGTTCCTCTACTACATTTTTTCTTATGGCATGTTGAGTAGATGAAGCCGTCAGCGATCCGACCATATTTAGGCTTGCTGGATACAACCTCTTACACCCATTTTGTCTTCAAACTTGAGCTATGGGGATTGTGCTTCCCAACATCAATTTTACTGAAGTTGTCAGATTTGGAGTCGTCCTTTATGGTTGGAGATTTGGAGCCTACGTACATTTGGTAGTTGCTCAAGATTCCTCCTTCCCATTAGAACTTTGATTCTCTGGTCATTTAGGAGAATTTAGTAGACTACGATCACTTGAACTGGTCGAGTCAAATTGGCTTTCATTCTTCCTATAGTCCCTACTAACTAGTTGACAAAGTGGGGGCTCCACTACTATGGCATTTCTTATGATGTGTTTAGTAGATAGAGCTTCCATCAATCCAACCATATTTGGGCATGTTATATCCAGCCTTTTACACCCATTCGAACCTTAAGCTTTTGGCTGTTGAAAGACTTCAAGATGTTTCAGTTCAATTTATTGGAGTGTATAGTCATAAAAGTCTCTTTCTAGACTTTTAAACCTTGGTACGTTGGAGAAGATGATATCTTCAACTTTTAAAAAATCACCTGGATATACTTTTTTAAAAAAAATTATTGTATTCTTCAGCATGAAAGAATATTTATGTTAATAATTTTTAAATATTTATTCAGGGATCTCGGCATGCAGTTCAATATCGACCCGAATAAATATTTAAAATGCTCCGTCACCCATAGGGACATTTCAAAGTAGAATAAATTTGAGATTTCAATATTTTTAAATATTTATTTGGGGATCTCAGCGTGTAGTACGATGTTGACACAAATGAATATTTAAAATGCCCCTTGTCTCACAGGGACATTTTGGATAGACTTTGTATATTTTAGATTTTAAATATTTATTCAGGGATCTCATCATATGGTGCAATGTCAACCCGAATAAATTTTTAAAATGCCCCCAATCTGATGGGAGATTTTGAAATGCATTCTTACTATATAAGATAATTTTAAAATATAAATATAAGCATTCTTTGATAAATATGCATATAACACTTTGATCATTATAAAGTATTTTAGATAAGAAATTTTCATGCATGATACTTCTTTAAATGTTGGCCATTGATAGGCGGCATATGCCTCTGATCATTCAAATCGATTAACTGATATGTTCCTCCTTTGTACACCTTCTCAATGAAGAAGGGGCCTTCCCAATTGGATACGAATTTGCCACTGATTCTTCAATGTGGAATGATTGGCCTTCTCAGCATAAGGACCAATTCTCCTTCTTGAAACGTCCGAGGGCGCACCATCTAATTAAAGGATTTTTCCATTCTTCCCTGGTAGATTTCCAAGTTTTATTGAGCTTGTAGTCTGATCTCATTGAGTGCATCAAGCTTTTCCATTCTTAAATGAGCATTCTATTATTGGGTGAGATTATTCTGGATTGCTACCTGGAGTGACAGTAGTTCA
This sequence comes from Dendrobium catenatum, assembly GCF_001605985.2. NCBI lineage: Eukaryota > Viridiplantae > Streptophyta > Magnoliopsida > Asparagales > Orchidaceae > Dendrobium > Dendrobium catenatum. Next base: position 176,988 of record NW_021318754.1, read on the forward strand.
ACTTCTAGTGTCAATACTGCTTCAACTCTAAACATCACTGAATGAGGAGTGGTTTTGACTGGCATCTTGTAAGTTGTATGATAGGCCCATAGTGCATCTGCCATTTTTGTATTCCACTCTCTTTTAGTTTTAGTGAGAATCTTCTTCAATAATTTCACCAATGTCTTATTGAAGGCCTCCGCCAGGCCATTTGCTCTTGCATTGTATATAGATGAACACTGCCAATCGATTTTATGTCGATCAACAAATTAGTAAATTTTTGTACTTTTAAAAGCTGCATCGTTATCTGAGATTATACAGTGTGGCACACCAAATTTGTAGACAATATTGTGGGTAAATAAATTGATCACATGCACGGATATAACCTATCTAAATGGAGCCGCATCCGCCCACTTTAAAAAGTAGTTCGTTGTTGCTAGGATGAAGCGATGTCCTATTGATGATGGTGGATCTATTAGACCGATTATATCTATACCCTATCATTTAAATGTTAGGATGGTACTGTTGGGTGCAATGGATTAGGAGGCTGATATATAACATCACCGTGGATTTGATAATTGTGATACCTCTTAGTGTGGTCAATACAATCTCTCACTATGATCGACCAATAATAACCCATTCTCTTCATTTTAGAGGCCATTTTAGGACCTGACTGATGTGCTCCACAAAGTCCTTCGTAGACTTCTACTACCACTTTATCAGCTTCCTTGGTCCTTAGGCTTCGTAGCTCCATCTGATCAAAAGCTCATCAATATAGTGAGTTGTTAAAAAATGCATATTGTAATGTACTTTTTCTAATTTGTGCGGCTATAGATTTATCCATTGGGAGTCTAATTTCTTTAAAATATTTGATGAAGGGTTGCCTTCAATTATCTCCTTCCTTAATATTTAAGCAATATAGCCACGACTTTGAGCACCTGCTAGTTTTACGTCTCTTGACTATACGGCATTCTTCTAATTGATTTTCAATAATGATTTATTTAGGAGGTTGATGATCAACTTGGGTTATATCCTACTAGTTTGAATCTGGTATTCCCTCTTCTTGCGGGAATTATAAGATTGCCGGCTCTAAGATCCAACGGCCGTGAACCATGATTGGTATAGGCATTTCCTCGTGGGTGTTTGCCACATCCTTGGCTAATTTGTCTAGGCAATCTACCTTGGCATTCTGACCTTGAGGAACTGTGGATATTTTAATATTTGAAACTTGCTTTAGAAGCTTGAGAGCTCGTTGGTGGTAATGAGCCAATTCAGGTTTACCAACCTTGTAAATGCCAAGGATCTGATTTATTATAAGTTGAGAATCACCAAAAATTTGGAGCTTTTGGATTCTAACATCGATCACAATCTCCAATCTCACTATTAGAGCTTTGTATTCAGCTTCATTATTGATCTAAGATTTTTGTCAAACTCAATGAAAATCTCATTATGCCTCCCTTAGGTGCTACAAAAATGAGACCAATGCTGGCTTGGGCTCTTGCAAGATTCAGAGGTTAGACAGGTTTAATTGACGATGCACCATCAAAATACATCTCCCAAAATTGTAATTTCTTTTTCTCAGCCTGCATGATTTGCTCATTGGATAAATCATCATTTAGCGGAGAATCTACCAGGATGAGATAAGCTGTGAGAAAATCTGCCAAGGCTTGCCCCTTCACTGCCTTTTATGGTATGTACGTGATATCAAACTGTAATAATGATACTACTAACCTATCTAAACAACCTATCAATGATGGTCTTATCATCATGAACTTCAGTAGATTGATTTTTTATATTAATGTAACCTTGTGAGAAAGCATATAGCGGCAGAGTTTTTGAACTTCCAAAATCAATGCTAGGTAATGCTTCTCAATTTGAGAATAGTGGATCTCTGCTCCGATCAACCTTTGACTGTTATAGTATAGTGCGTTCTCCTTGCCTTCTTCATTGTGTTGGGGTAATAATACTCCGAGTGATTCTTCTAGTATTGTCGTGTATAATATAAGAGGCTTCCTCAAAATTGGTGCTGCGAGAATGGGCAGGTTCAACAGGTATCTTTTGATGTTGTCAAATGCTTCCTGGAACCCTTCGTCCCACTTGAAATGAATATCTTTCATCATCTTTGAAAATGGTTGACACCTACCCGACAGATTTGATATGATCTATTGAATGAAAGCTAATTGTCCTTGTAAAGAGCGAAGTTGTCGAACATTCTTTGGTGGTGGCATTTCCATGATCGCCTTTATTTTTATAAAGGTCGATCTTGATTCCTCAATGACGAACAACATACCCCAACAATTTGCCGGAGGAGACCCTAGAAGCATATTTGAGAGGATTTATCTTTAGATCATACATTCTAATCCTTTTAAATTCAATCCTCAAGTCTTCTAGGTGGTCTTTTCACTCTATGATCTTGACAACCAGGTCATATATATAGCACTCAACCTTTTAATGTATTAACTTATAATAAATATGTGTCATTGCCCATTGATATGTGGAGCCAGCATTCTTCAGGCGAAAGGGCATGATTGTGTAGTAGTAAATGCCAATGGGTGTTCTGAATGATGTGTATTTTTCATCCTCAGACGCCATCTTGATTTGATTGTAGCCTTATGATCCATCCATGAAGGAGAACATATCATAGTTGGATGTGTTATCAACCAAAAGTTCTGATACCAGAAGTAGAAAGTCATCTTTTGAGCATGCCTTATTGAGATCCTAAAAATTAATACATACACGGAGCTGACTCTTCTTCTTCTTCATAGGGAAAATATTGGCGATCAAGTTAGCATATATTTTCTCTCAAATGAAGCTGACCTCTATGAGCTTCTTTGTTTCTACAATCACCTATTCTTTAATCTCCAATCTGATTCTCCTTAGAGCTTGTTTGATGGGTGCAGTATATGGTTTTATTGCCAATTTGTGAACTGCTACATCAGGGGATAAGCTAGGCATTTCAGCGTATGTCCAAGAAAAATAATCCTTAAATTCACAGAGAATTTTTTTTTATTTCTTCTATTTATTCCTTGGGTAGGAGATAACTAATGAAGGTTAGGCGAGGATACTCCTCAATTCCCAAGTTGACTTCTTTTAGCTTATCCACAGTGACTACATGTCCACCATCTTCAAGCTCTTCTTGAGTAGGCTTGGCCTCTATAGTTTGATCATCATATTTATCAACTTCGTATACCTCCTCATCACCATCATCATCATATTTAATTTCACAACATGTGATTGCTCGACAAATCGGGGTGCTTTGGTATGATGAATCCTATATCCTTTTTTGCAAAAGTATCCTTTTTCTTTAATGAGTGGGGGTTTCTTTGATACCAGAGGCTCAAGCAAAAACAAACTTGTTGTTTAGAGGAATGCATTTTACCTCACTTCCATATCATTCTTTGAATATTTCTGGTATTATTCCTAGGAAATCTCATAGGTACTAATTCCTCAAAATCTATAAGTGTATGGAACCAGTTATAATTTATTTCTTCTTTGAGTTTTCCAATTAAATAAAATAGACTAGGTAGTCCACCCTTTTCTTTTTGGGGAGGTATATAGAATGTCACGAGCTCTTTAACATTATGCACCTCCCGAGAAATGACTTCTTTGAAGTGTTGTAGGGGAATACGTGTGACTACGAGTATACAATCTAAAATTAATAGGCTATCTATTCTTTTAGAGAACACACCCTGCACCGTATTCATGTCAATAGAGTCATAATCATAATCATAATCATCATTTGAATATTCAATCTCCCTACTCTATTTATTTGTTGACTGACGTATCCTCTGGGATTTTGTAGGGGTGGCATCACTTTCGTCTGTGTCATTCCCTAAATGAGGTATGTATTTCCTTTCTTTTGGGATGGTAGGTGCTTTGGGAAGAGTCAGCGTTGCCTTCTTTCTCCCCACCTGCTTCTTTTTACTTTCTTCTTTAGATTTCTTTGCAATCTCTAGATCTGATGCTTAGGCGTCAAGAGAGCTTGACGGCCTTAACTTCTTTGGAATGAAGTATTTAGCATCTTCATAGATTGTTACTTCCTGGACTGCAAAGGGCTAAATGTCACCATATATTCTAAATTCATCTTCATCCTTGCGGTACTTCATGCATTGGTGTAGTGTTGACGGGACGATGTCGTACTCGTGCAATCAGGGGCAACCAAGAAGCTCCTTAAATGCAATTTCTATATCAATCACATGGAATTTGACATCTGTATGAAGTTCTCCGAATTCGAGGGAGATTGTAAATGATCATAGGGTCTTTTTGCCCTTCTCATTAAAGCCATTTTCCATTAGCTTATCTGACCCAAGAAGTTCCATGTCGAGGCACAATTATATTAGTGCTTTCAAACTAATTAAATTTATGGAGAAACCTGGATCAAATAGGATTTGACTGATAATCATTCCATTATGTCGAGCGTAATATATAGAGAGTGATTATGATCTGCTATTCTGAGCATCATATCTTCTTCAGTGAAAGTGATGAATGGCTCATTTCAAGATTGCAAGGCCGCCGTCATATTATGCTCGGCAAAATATGCCTCATACCATATGGGAGTTTGGAGGCATTTTATAGTTATTTAATAAACCTTATCAACTTCTATCTACCTGCTTAGGAGGATTAAGTTCAAGTTTGTTGACCCGCGCAGCATACCAAGACGTCACGTGTGTTCCCATAAAATGCTCGTCGGGGGCCATAGGAGTTTTGTAATTTCATTTACCTCTTGTGTACCTATATTTATACAAACTATGATGTATGTATGGGAGTTCTTTAAAAAATTTACAAATGCCTTCTATCTACTTGCATGGATGTTACGGATCCACTGGCGTTGCGTAACAGCTTCTAAATTGAGTTATTCATTGCTTTATACAGGTAGATTATCGTGCACTATTTGTATGATTTATATAGGTAGATTGTAGTGCACTAACGAATATTCTTCTTTGGATATAGGTGAATCATAATGCCATCACCTGAATCTCACGACATATTTCATTATTTTTATATAGACCCCCTTTTCTCATTCACCAGGAGGTCCTTCTTGAAATTCATGACCGCTGCTTTAAAAAGAACTCCTTTCAAGATCTTTAGTGTAGTAGACCTTCGCATAATTGGCCTTCAGAATGAATAGATGTATCTTGGTGCACTTGTTATTTCCAGTTTTTGTGGATATTAGAACTATTTTCTTCCCAAGTTTACAACCACGAAAATTTTAGAACACCAGGAAGTTTAGTTTGAATTTGTTCAAATATCTCTTCTATCTATCGGGAGGTGTCCTTCTCTGTGCGTTGAGTTATCATCATACCCGACGTACTTGCAACTCTCAATCACTATTGTTTTAGGTGATATTTATACTTGTGTCCATAAGGGTTCATTGTACTAATGATGTACCCACTGTTATTATCCATAAGTGGCTCATGTTTATTTACAGAGACCCATTGTATCCAATACGATATCCTGGAAATGTTTGTAGGAGAGCCATTATTTCTGCATCATATCTACGTTTCACCAATCTCAGGTTGTTTGATATACTTGTTTGCAGTTTAAGATTGACTATGTGGGGGGGTTAGTACACCTGTTGCATATTTCTTACTCATATTTATAGAGAGTCCATTGTATTTACAACTCATTGATATTTCCTTTCTTTGGTGGACCACTGTACTTGCAAGTTGATTGGCTTTGATATTAATACTCCATATAGGTGACTATGCATCAATACTAGTCATGAAGTGATTGTTGATATTCAACAAAATGATTCATAGCTTAAATTGACATTTGCATTTCCATACTTGATTAAGCATTAAAAGTTCAGTTCTTTGCTATTTGTTCAGGTTTAAACCCAACTATAGTCTCTTGCAATGCATTTAAGTTCCTTGTGCAACTCAAGTTCAAGTCAAAGTCTTCATCATTTAGTTTAATTCTAGGACTTCTGTAAGTCTATTTTAAAAGTTCGTTAGGAATGTTAAGCCCTTATGAACTAGCCCAAGGCTAACTACGAGGGGGGTGAATTGGTATTTTAAAAAGTTTATCAATCAAAACACAAACTCAAACCAAACCAATATTTACCACAAAGAAAAATCAAAGTGCGTAAATTAAATGCGGAATAAGCAGTAATAAAGAACACAAAAATTTATAGTGGTTCAATCAACTTGACCTACGTCCACTCCCCGGAGCCTCTCCATAGGGTATTACACTAAACTCAGTGACTCTCCTTTTGCTCCCACAGCAAGGTGGAGAAGTCTTTACAAACCTCCTTTCCACCAACAGCGATGAGGCAAAGAACTCGACTCCTTTCGCTTCCTTCTAAAGCAGGCAGAGAACTTCGATTGATTTCTAAGTAGACCTCCCTAGAACCTCCAAGGAATAGGGATGATGATCAAAGAAGATGACTCAGATCCTTGCTTGGAGCAACTTTTGTGAAACCTCTCATAAACTCCCCCTCACAAGATCCTCGCTCTCTCTCTCTCTCTCTCCCTTTCTCTCCCTCTCTTCTAGGCTCTCCCAGGTCAAGACAGCAGTAAAGGATACTCTCTTGGGTACAACAAGATATCTTATATAGAAGAGCTTTGAAATATATCTTAATTATAACAAACTGACATTATCATCTAGGACGACTTGAATATCGTCATGTACGATCAATAAAAATTTAGCTCACTCAGCCAGGACGATTTGGCACTAATAGAAGGTAGTTTATTCATATCATCCAGGATGATAGTATATCATCCTGTATGATTAGTTCAATCCATTGAATATCATCCAGTACATCGTCCTGGATGGATGTCTAGATGATGAAAAATTTGCTGTATCATTTGGGATGATTAGCACAAAATGATGAATATCATTCAGAACATCGCCCAGAATGGATATCTGGATAATAGAAAAATAACTTGATCATCTGGGCTGATATCCTATCATCCCGGATGATTAGTTTAATTAAGTACATATCGTCCAGAGCATCGCCCTGAATGGAACCAGGCTGATTGTACATCATCCAAGAAAAACTAAGGTTTTTTAACTGATCATCCTGGATGATCCTGCGAACTTCCAGGATGATATGATCGAGCAATCAAACCTTAAATACTTTCCTTAATTACCAGATTAATTTAGGCATAATTTTGTTGCATCGTCTAGGATGATTCCTAGGATGATGTCCCAAAATAAAAGATGCCCAACTATATATGGCTGTTGATTCTTTCTGATTTAATCCTATCATCTCGGATGATGCTAATATCATCCAGGACAATTTGCTTAATTGCGACTTCCTTAACGAGGATGACCTAATTAGGGTTTTTATTTTTAACTGATCATCAATAATGATTTTTTAATCATCCCGGATGATGTGATTGAAAATAAAAAACTCTAATAAAACAGACAAAATCCCCCCCCCCCACGTGTATGTATGCAAGGTTACTTAGCAACAAGATCCACATCGATTATAATTAACTCAAGAAAGGATAAAAGACATAAGCAATGATGTGTCCTAAGTCAAGATTGGGCTTCCTCCTATGTCCTAGATCTCTAATGCTTTTAGGTGCTCAATGTATTAAAAAATTAGATCAAAGGCATTAAATTCATGATGGGCCATGATATAGAAAGCGATGATCAAAATGAGTTGAGTGATATGAATGCGATCACCATCTTTTGGAAGAACTGAAGTACAAAGGATATGTTGGATTGTCCTAGCATCTTTGAGTAAGCTGTTGGACTCTCCAACGTGATAGGAGGCATTGATGTTCCTTAGAAGTGATTGGCTGGAGCCCAGTCATAGTAGGGATCTTGAGACAAGATGTGAAGATTGTCTCCAATGGCGGATAACTGTAGGAGCTCCTGACATTATTGATCTGTGATTTTGATAGGACGTCTATTCACCTAAGACTGAAGAGCAATGAAGTAGGAATTGATGCGAAGGCTAGCAAAGAATTCAAGCAATAACTTTGAATTGAATGGGACGGTAAGAGTAAGGATAAAAGCGAGAGAAGTGTGAGCAAATAAGTCAAGAATAGGATAGGAAAGGATGTGAGGGTTGACAGTTCGGGATAAAGTGATCCCAACCAACTTGTATCATTGATAGGTGGCTTGATCGGCCACCTCAGTGAAATGAGGGTTAAGATTGGCCCTCGAGGAGTTTCCAAAAGGCATACGAGATCTTTTTTTACTAGCCATGTTCAAGGAAAATGGAGAGGAAGTAAGTGCAAAAAAGATTCAAGGAAGAATAAATGAGAAAAAAATATTTAAATGCTTCAGTTTTTAAAGAATTGGATTGATCGTATAGGACGATCAGGAGAAATAATTGCGACTAGGACGATTGGTCAAAAATGTAGTAAAGTCATCCAAGATGATCAGATATCATCCGAGATGATAAGACACAGGCGATCATCTTGATGAGTCATTTTGGATGACCGTTTAAAAAGTAAATGTTCCGGGATGATTAGGTGGATCATCCAGAATGATCTATAATAATTGATTGTACGGGCTGACTTAAAGTTGTGTAATGAACATGCCACGTGGATCATCTAGGAAGAACAAGTGGATCATCTAAGATGATCACCAATAATTGAGCAGAAAAATGTGAAGAACATCCAGGACAAGGAGGATCATTCAGGATGATCACAAATAATTGAAGCAGAAGACGATCAGATCATCCAAGACGATAATACATTGTCTAAGATGATCAGAAGCAGAAGAGTCAAATCAGCCATCAGATGTAATTTCAAGAGTGAATTGAACAAATCGTCCGGGATGATGTGACAAAAAGATTAAACTCAGAGGATGGATGGAGATGATTAGAGAAGATCCAAAAACATGAAAATCAACTATAAAAGATAAAAATAAAATACAAGAAAGACACAAAAAAATAAAAGGAATGAAAAAATAAAGGGTTTTTTTTCATCAAAGACCGAATATGATAAATTCTCCATGTAATTGAATTAAAAATTTGCAAGAATCAATGAGTTAACATCGTCAAAATTCAAAAAATGGTAAAATAACTGATCCTGTTAGCCCTAGCTCGGACTTCTCCCAGGACAAACCATCTTTTGAAAACAAAGATCTAAATCAGAAAAATCAATTGGATAAGAAAAAGAGACCCGTTCAAAACTTGGTTCAAAAAAGATATTTTATTGAATAATATATCAAAGTAATTAGTCATGATCATGAATTCCAAAATCAAGCCTTCAAAAAATATCAAGTGACAGATGAATTCTTCTAAGATTTAAAAGTTTGAAAGAGAAGAAAGATTGCTTTAGGTGGGATTATTTTATGCCTCTTGTCAATTGATTTGGTGCACTTTGCGCATCTTTTGATTTTTGATACACTTTGTGTATCTTTCTAAATTTGTCGTCATTGTGCATCTTTTGATTTGACGTCATTGGCCACTTTTTTTTTTGCAAGCTAGATTCCTTTTTCAAAACTCTTAAATACTCTTAGTTATGAGTATATCTTCTAAATATTAGAAAAGAAAAACTCACTCTCTAATATATGGAAGAATAAATCATAAAACATAATCGAAATCATATGATGAATACAACGACAAGATTACAAAAAATCTTAAGGCAATATAAAGACTTTAAAATTATATAAATAAGATAGATTACTTTAGCGAGATTGAAAATATCTCAATCGCAATGTCCAGTTGCTAATTTGAGATAGACTTTTATTTAGAAAAGAAAATTACACCACTAAAAGAAGTTAAAGGAAGGGAAACAATCAACGGTGTTTCTCCCTTTAACTGATTTAGGGATGTCAAACATTGACTACAAATTTCAAAAACAAAAATAAGACACAAGATATTAATTCAGCTATGATTAAAAGAAACATAAAATATACGAAGGAAAATAAAATAATAGAAGTGAATCATATGAAAAGTACAACAAAAAATAAATAAAGAAAACTAAAAAAAGAAAACAACAAACCACATATAGAATTAAAAAATAAGTAAGAATCAAGTTCATGCATTTATGTCAATCACACCCAATTTGATCCTTAAAGTGCTGAATATATCGAAGGCCACTAGTTTAGTAAAGATGTTAGCTAGTTTATTCTCAGTTTCCACATGATGTAACTCAATGTCTCCTTTGATTACATGGTCTCTAATAAAGTGATTTCTTATATCAATGTGATTGGTCATTAATGTTGGATAGGAATTTTAGAAATGCAGATGGCACTAGTGTTGTCACAAAGGATTGAAATTGTGCCTACAGGTAATCCTAAATCTAGAATTTTTTACTTCAACTAAAGGACTTGGGCCACATATCTCCCTAAAGCAATGTACTCAACTTCAGTAGTGAAAAGTGCAACAGAGTTTTACTTTTTACTGAACTAGGAAACTAAAGATTGTCCTATGAATTAGCAAGTCCCAGATGTAATCTTTCTATCCACCCTACAACCTACAAAATCAAAATAAGAATATCCAATAATCTCAAAAAAAGTTTTGTGCCTAGGATATCAGATTCCTAAGTTTTCAGTCCCTAAGAGATATATAAGAACTCTCTTAATTGTAATCAGGTGGGATTCTTTAGGATCAGCTTGAAATCTAGCATAGAGATAAACACTAAATATTATATTAGGTCGGCTAGCAGTCAGGTAAAGTAAAGATCCAATCATCCCTCTATACTTCTTTTGATCAACAGATTTTTCATTTGGGTCCTTATCCAACTGAACACTGGCCCCCCCTCTTGTCTTTTAGTAATTTCATTGAGAACTCTCAAAACTTGGGGGTTGCTCTACAAAATATTCTCTTTTATTATTCCATTTAGAAAGGTACTATTAACGTCCATTTGGAAAAGCTTAAATCCCTTATAACAGACAAAAGCTAGTAACACTGTAATGGCTTCCAATCTAGCTATAGGGTTAAAGATCTCCTCAAAATTAATCCCATCTACTTGGTTGTACCTCTTATCCACCAATCTCACTTTGTTCCTAGCCACCACACCGGAATCATTCATCTTATTCTTAAAGACCCATTTGGTTCCAACTATACTTTGTCCCTTTAGTCTTTCTACTAGCTCCTAAACATCCTTCCTAATAAATTGGTTTAATTCCACTTGCATGGATAAGATCCAAAATTCATTAGATAGGGCTTGATTGATCTTGGTGGGTTCAGTCATTGAGATAAAGTCAGAGGGGTTCACTTCCTTTCTAAGTCCATGCCTAATCCTAAAACTTTTAGAAGGGTCTCCTATGATTAGTTCTTTAGGATGACTCAAAAAATATCTCCAATCTCTAAGCAAGGTGTGTGTAGGTTCAACCCTTTTCTCCATATTTGTATTTTCTACTCCTTGGATAATCTCACCTACTTCTTTAGTGTTTTGGGGATCTACCCTCTTCTCTACATTTTTAACTCCTTTGGTAGTATCTAAAACATCATCTTTATCCTTAACTCTAGAATTTTAAGGATCATATTCATCAAACACTACATTAGTAGTCTCCTCCACCACCAATGTCCTCTAATTAAACACCCTAAAGGATTTCCCCATACTTGAATATCCTAAGAACACTCCTTCATTAGATTTTGGGTCAAATTTTCATAAGTGTGACTTCCCATTATTAAGAATAAAAATTGTACAGCCAAAGATATGGAGGTGAGAAAGGTTGGGTGTACTACCCTTAAGGATCTTATAAGGTGTCTTATCAAATTTGGCTCTAACATTCACCCTATTCAACACATAACAAGCTGTGTTTACCACTTCAGCCCAAAAGTATTTTGAAAGTGAATACTCAGCATGCATGACTGTAGCAGCTTAAACAAAGGTTTGGTTCTTCCTTTTAGCTACCTCATTATGCTGAGGGATCTTATGAGCTGAGAAGTTGTGACTAATCCCCTTATCCTCAAAAAAGTCTCCAAATATCTCATTTTAAAACTCTTCCCCATGGTCTCTGTGAATGGTCAAAATCTCACAACCTAGCTTTCTCTGAATCCAAGTGAAGAAGGATCTAAACTCATCAAAAAACTCATTCTTATATGATAGAAACTTAATCCAAGTGAACCTCTAGTAGTCATCAATAATCACAAAATCATAGACTTTCCCCCCTAAGCTGGAAGTGCTAATGGGTTCAAACAAATCCATGTGAATGACTTTTAAATGTCTAGAGGTGCTAATGTCCTTAATGGAATGGAAAGAGGATTGGACTTGCTTCCCTAGTTGGCATGCATAAGAAAGGAGGTCTTTGGTAAACTTAAGCTTGGGGACACCTCTAACTAAGTCTTTCTGGGTCACTCTTTTAAGGGTTTTCATATTGGCATGCAATATCCTCCTATTCCACAATCATGAATCATCAGCAATCGTTTTTAAGCAAAATGAAGCAGCACATTCAACATTATCTATGTTAAGCAGGTAAATGTTGTTGATTTGATATGATGCATGAATTTATTTAGAAACATTGAGTAATTCTTCATAGGATAGTTCACATACCTCTTCTTGGTCACTCTGACCAACATGATCATTTTCTATTAAGCACAAGTTTGTTATCTCCTCTTCATCATCAGTCTCAGAGGAGTCTGATACATAATCCACCTAGAATGCCTTTTGGAATCGCTTATTATCCTTGTCATTTTTTAACTTAGGTTTCTCCTCACCCTTCTCCTTCATTGGGTGAGCATTAAGTGTAGGATAATCAGTTTTAATGTGTCTTAGCTTCCTGCATTCAAAACATATCGTATTATTAGAACTCTTCAAATTTTTACTACCCTTACCTTAATTCCACTTATGATGATTATTTTGCTTCTTTCTTAGAAAGCTTTTAAATTACCTCGTGATTAAGGAAACATCATCGCTTTTAGACCCAAAATAATTAATGTTCGTGTCATTGGCCTTTAGCGCCACAATTTTCTCTATCTTTTTCTCACCTGCATTAATGTTTCTTTGATTCACCCATTGCTCATAAGCAATGAGTGATGAAAGTAAATTATCTATCAAATAAGTATTTAAGCCTTTAGATTCAGTAATTGTAGTAATCTTTGCATCAAAGGAAGCAGCAAGCATCTCAAAATCTTATTTACTTTTTATAATTCGTGAGTTATCTTCCTAAGGCATGCAATGAGGTGACAATTTGAGTAAAGCTTATATACATTTCAAAAATTACTTTAGAATGTTTCATATGAAAAGTTCATAGTCATGCAATAAAATATTCAACCAAAATTGCTTAACTTTATTTGTTCCTTCATAAGTAATACACAATCTTCCCAAATTTCATTACCGGTAGCACAAGTTGAAACACGCATGTAATCTTTAGATTTTAAAGCATAGAAATAGTTCAAGCATTTTGCATTAAATTGTGCTAAATTCCTATCATCAAAAGTTCATTCAATAAAAGGAAGTTCAATTTTAATGTCATTAATTTCATGAGTTGATGGTTAATATCCATTTTTAATAAGCATCCAAATGCGATGGTCAATCGATTGTAAAAACATAGACATGCAAGTTTTTCAAAAATCAAAAGGAATATTGTAAAATAAAGGTGGTCGGGTAATAGAATACCCTTCCATAGTATTACGATTACTGGAGTTAGCCATGGATCAAAATTCAAAAGTTTTTAAAAACTCAATTTTATGAATCCCACTCTGATACCACTTGAAAGTTCATTAGGGATGTTAAGCCCTTATGAACTAGCCCAAGGCTAACCAAGAGGTGGGTGAATTGGTATTTTAAAAAGTTTCTCAATCAAAACACAAACTCAAATCAAATCAAAATTCACCACAAAAAAAAATCAAAGTGCAAAAATTAAATGTGAAAAAATAGTAATAAAGATCATATAAATTTATAGTGGTTCAGTAAACTTGACCTACATCCACTCCCCAGAGCCTCTCCTTCGGGTATTGAAAGTTCGTTAGGGATGTTAGGCCCTTATGAACTGGCTCAAGACTAACCAAGAGGGGAGGGGGGATTGGTATTTTTTAAAAAATCTTTTAACCAAAGCACAACAAAGCTCAAACCAAAATCACCACAGAAAATAAATGCGAAAAAATTAAATGCGGAAGGAGTAAAAAGAACACAAGGGTTTATAGTGGTTCGGTCAACTTGACATACGTCCACTCCCCGGAGGAGCCCTCCAAGTATTGCACTACCAAAGTGACTCTCCTTTTGCTCCCATAGTAAGGCGGAGAAGCCCTTACAAAAACCTCCTTTTTGCCACCCCCGGCAAGGAAGAGAACCCAACTGCTTTTGCTTCCTCCTGAAGTAGGCAAAGATCATTGATCAATCACTGAAGCTTACCTCTCCAAAACCTTCCAAGGATAAGAGACTCTAGCAGAAGAAGAAGTAGAATAATGCTTGGAGCAACCCTTGTGAATCTCTCTCACAAGATCCTCTCTCTCTCCCTCTCTCTCTCTCCTCTAGGCTTTTCAGGTCAAGACAGCAACAAAAGATTGTTCAAAATATTAAATAATAGCAATTAAATAGAAGAGCTTCAAAATAGCTCATTAATTGTAAGTTACCGACATTATCGTCCAGTACGATAGGTATATCATTCTGTACGATCAGTGCAATTTAAGCCTAATTAGTCGGGATGATCTGGGATGACTAGAAGAAAGGTGTTCCTATCGTCCAAGATGATAATAAATCATCCCGTACGATTAGTTCAAATCATAGACCATCGCCCAGACAATCGCTCTAAAAAGAGTTATGCACGATTTCAAAATAGCTTGATTGTCCGGGCTGATCTCACGATTGTCCCGGATGAATAGTTCAAATCAAAGGAAAATCATCCAAATCATCGCCAAAATTTGAGCTGGCCGATCCTTATCGTCTAGACCATCACCTAGAATTTGAGTTGGCCAATGTTGATCGTCTATAAGCAACTAAGGTTTTTTGAACTAGTCGTCTCGATCGATCTTGAGATCGTCCAGGGCGATGTGATCGTATCAATCATTCTTAATTGCTTTTCTTAATTGCCAGATTAATTTAGGCATAATTGTATCAAATCGTCCAGGACGATACAAGATCATCCTGGCCAATTTCCAAAAATAAAGAATGCCTAAATAGATCATGGCGGCTGATACTTTCTATTTTAAGCCTATCATCCTGGCCGATATATATATCGTCTAGGTCGATCGGCTAATAACGACGGCCTTAATCATGATGCCTTGATTAGGGTTTCTATTTTGAACTCGATCGTCCATGACGATATAAATATCGTTGGAGAAGATATGAGTAAAAACAGAAGTTCTAAGTTAGACAAAAAAATCACTCAAGTGTGTGTATATAGGGTTACTTAGCATCAGAACACTTCAAAAGATTATAATTGACTCAAGAAAGGGAAAAATAAAATTACAGACTGACTTAGACCAAGTCTACCCAAACTTGAGCTGGTTCCGATTGCCGTCCGATCTCATGGTCCTGAAAAGTTAGTAGGCAAGGCAGTCATAGAGAAACAAGAGTGCTTGCTAACATCAAAATCATAATCCATGAAAAACAGATTTGTAACAATCTCCCTCTTTTTGATGATGGCAAACACTTTAACGATTAATTCTAAAACAATAGTACAAAACATAAAAAAGCTCTCAAATTTTAGAAAAGAACAATACAAGTAAAAACATACTACTCCTTCTTTTGACATCTCAAAAAAGAGAAGGAAACTAAAACAAACTAAAGCAGCTAAAAAAACTTAAAGAAAAGCACAATATAGAGAAACTAAACTACATAAACTAAAACTAAAGAAAAGAGGGACCCTGATCATCAGACAAAGGTGGAGGTGGTGATTGCTGAAAGTAACAAGAGAGCGAAGCAAATTATGCCCCAAACCAGGCCATGCCCTGGTCGTGCTACTGCTGCTAGAGGGCTACATCCTCATCATGCTGCTACTGCTGGTGAGCTATGACAGTGTCAAACCAGGCCTCCAACTGATCAAATCTCTCCACCAACTGATCCAGCTATAAGTGATGGCGGAGAGGAACAGGTTCAGGAACAGGAGTGGGAGCCTCCTCCTTGGCCCCCTGAGCTTCCCCATCTCCTAGGTGGAGACGAGTACCATGAAGGACATTGAAGGAACTATTTGAGTAGCAGGGAGACTGAAGGTCGTGACGAGCAGGATATTGAAGTTGATATTTGGTTTCAAGAACATAAGCTATGAGGTGTCCTAAAGTAAGGTTTGGTTTCCTTTTATGACCTGGATCGCGAATTGTTGTTAAATGATCAATGCATCGAAAGATCAAGTAAGTAGCATTAAACTCTCTATGGGCCATGATGTAAAAGGTAGTAAGAGAAAGCAGTGGAGTGATGTGAACTCGGTCTCCCACCTTTGGAATAATGAAGGTGCGAAGGACATGTTGGATTGTCCTAGCATCTTTGAGTAAAGAGCTAGTCTCTCCAATATGAAAAGGTGTGTTGGTGTGGCGAAGAAAGTGGTTTGCAGAGGACCAGTTAAAATCAGGATCAGAGATAATGGTATGCAACTTATCCCCAATGGTGGATAGCTACAACAGTTCAGCACAGTCCTGGTATGTGATCTTGGCAGGGCGTCAATTTACATAGGAGGTGAGGGCAGTGTAGGAGGAGTTTATGCAGAGGTTTACGAAAAATTCAAAAAGAAGTTTAGAAGAGAAGGGGACAACGAGAGTAAGAATAAAGCATAAAGAAATGTGAGTGAATAGTTTTAATACCGGATATGAGAGGTGGACAGGAATAATTATTCTGGAGAGAGTGATCCCGGATTCTTTGTACCGATGGTAGGTAGCCTAATCTTCTGCCTCCCTGAATCGAGAGTTTAGTGTGGCCGAGAGTTTAGTGTGGCCCTCGAGGAGCTTCCAGAGGTCTGACGAATGCGCTTTCCTCCAGCCATAGCAAGAAATCAGCAAGTAGACAAGAGATGAGAAGAGGATTGAAGTGAGAAATATGGCTAAAATGCTCTGAATTTAAAGAAATGGACACATCATCCAGGATGATAGTAGAATCATCCAGGACGATCTGGTTTAATAATTACGTATAGACTGATTGGATAAAAAGACGGTCTGATCGTCCGGGCCGATCAGATATCAGCCGGGATGATTAAACACAGAAGATCATTCTGATGAGTCCGGCCGGAAGACCATTGAAAAAGCCGATCGTCCAGGCCAATTAGGTGTATCGTCCAGGATGATGCTCAATAATTGATCGTACCGGCCGAATTTAAAATGTTTAAAATCTGTGTCACGTGTACGTCTAGGATGAACAATGGATCGGTCAGGATGATTATCCAATAATGGATCATCCCACATGATTTTAAAGATTTTAAACGTACTAACATGTGTATCGTCTAGGACAATCAGGTGTATTGGCCAGGACGATGTCCATAAATACATCGGCTAGGACAAAAATTTTATCGGCCAAGATGATCAAGATGATTATAACAGAGTTCGATTAGATCATCCAGGATGATATGGGATGTCTAGGACGATGAATTTCAGCAAAATCAGAAAAGTCCAACATATAGATTTTGAACAGAGATAGTTCAATCATTCATGACGATAAAAATATCGGTCAGGGTGATGAGACAAAATTTGGAAAACCAGAGAAAGATGGAGATGATCAGAGAGAGCCCACAAACAATAAAACCAATCTAAAAACAACAACTAAAAAAATAAAAAAAGATAAAAACAAACAAAGAATTTTTGTTTTTGAATTTTCTATTTTTTTTAAGTTTTTGCAAAGCAGCATATGATAAATTTTCCAAATAATTAAATTTTAAAGATTCGAAAGATCAATGAGTTAACAATGTCAAAATCTAAAAATGGTAGAATATCCGATCCCCTAGCTCGGACTTCTTTTAGAGCACAAATCGTCTTTTGAAAACAAATTGCATAACTCAGAATAAACAAATTGGGTAAAAAGAAGATCCCTTCAAAACTTGCTCCAAAGAAAAATAACTTATAGAATAATATACCAAAGCAATATGCCTTAATCATGATATTTGAAATCAAGCTTTTGAAAATATCAAGTAACTCATGAATTCTTCTAAAATTTTAAAAGTTTGAAAGAGGGGTAAACTTGTCTTATGTGGGCTCATTTTATGCCTCTTATCAATTTGAATGGTGCTCCTTGCGCATCTTTTGATTTTTGATACACTTTTGTGTATATAAATTTTTCAATTTAGTGTTATTGCGCATCTTTTTGTTTTTGGCATCATTGACCTTTTTATTTTTTTGTTCTTGCAAGCTTGATCTCTTTTTCAATAACTCTTAAAATATAATTAGTTCTAAGTAGATCTTCCAGATATTAGAAAAGAAAAACTCACTCTCTAATATAAGGAAGAATAGACCACAAAGCATACTAGCAATTATATGATAAGTGCAATGACAAGATTTTATTTAACTTGAAAGATGTATAAGAGCTTTGAATATTATAAATATAAGGTAGATTACTGTAGCAAGATAAAAAAGATCTTAATTTCAAATACTAATTGTTAATATGGGATAGACTTTTGTTTAAAGAAGAAAATTATACCACTAAAAGGGGTTAGAGGGAGAAAAACCATCAACGGTGTTTCTCCCATTAACCGATTTAGAGATGCTAATCATTGGCTATAAATCTCCAAAATTTAAGAATTAGGAAAAATCATCTTAAAGAAAAGCAAAGTAAAAAATAACTAAAACAACTAAAAAGAAACATGCACAAAAGATTGAAAACAACGATGATCAACACATGCATTTCAAGAATTTATTAAGCAGCAATTTTAAGCAATTATAAGTTGTGAGCCTCCGTTTGTCAAAGAATCATATGCTTCTCACGAGGTCTTTGGTGAGAGAAATTCTGCAAAAATCAACAACTATCAGATTTAGGAACCCAAACAGGTTTGGGTTATTTCTTATAAAAAGTAAAGGGCAATGCATGTGTGCTACACTGTGAATAATACAATTTTGGTCTCCTTACCCAATGTGTACTATGGTGAATAGTATATGTGTGTGAGATGTGTCCTAGCATGCAACATGAAAAGCATCTAACACCAGGAAAAGGATTTCTTAACTAGTTTGGGTTATAATGCCTCTTCCTATGTCTTGGCTTTAGAATAAAAGTGTGTTTCATCCAATTTCTCTTAATTATTTCCAATTCAGTTTTAAACTTCGAGTTAGTACTTTCTAAAGCAGCATTCTTAATCCTCAAATTTTGCTCCATCTTTTTAGATTTCTTAAAATCAGATTCAAGTAAGGTGCGTGAAGCTTTTAATGAATCATGTTCATTAATCAATTTCAAATGCTTTTATTTAATTCATCAAGTAAAGCCATGTGATTTGAATCAATCGTTGAATGATCTTTGAGAATAATTTCATGCTCTTTTTGTAAATTCAAATGCTCCAATTTTAAACTAGCATGAGTTTTCTTAAGTTTTTTGTATGATGCATGAATTTTTCTCATAAATTTCAAATAATTGATCATAGGTTTGTTTATATACCACTTCCTCCTCACATTGATCAAGATGATCTTCTGCCATTAAACACAAGTTTGTTGTTTCTTCCTCAGGTTCAGTTTCAGATGAATTAGAAGCAGATTCTTCCCAGAACGTCTTTTGAATTCTCTTATTGTCCTTCCTGAACTTAGGTTTCTCCTTACTCTTTTTTTTGCTAGAGTGATCCTAAAGTGTAGGACAATCAGCTCTGACATGTCCAAGCTTTCTGCATTCAAAACAAATATGATCAGAAGATCCTTTAGAATGTTTGTTATCCTTACCTTTTTCTCCAATTTTGATGATGCTTGTGACTCTTCCTTAGAAAGCTTTTGAATTGTCTTGTGATTAAGGCAATGTCATGGCTTTCAAACCCGAAAAAATCAGAGTTCGTGTTGTTGACCTTCAATGCCACAGTTTTCTCCTTTCTTTTCTTACCTGCATTAAGATTTCTTTGATTCACCTCTTGCTCGAAAGCAATGAGTGAGCCAAATAAGTTATCAATCGAATAGGTATTTAATTCTTTAGATTCAGTGATTGCAGTGATTTTAGCATCAAAAGAGGAAGAAAATCATCTCAAAATCTTGTTCACTTTTTCATAATTTAAAAGTTATCTTCCTAAGGCATGCAAAGAAGTTATAATTTGAGTAAACCTTGTATGCATTTTAGAAATTGATTTAGAAGATTTCATACAAAAAAGTTCATAATCATGCAAGAGAATATTCAAACGAAATTGCTTAACTTCATTGGTTCCTTCATAAGTAATGCATAACTTATCCCAAATCTCTTTTCCAGTAGAGCAAGTAGAAACACGCATGTAGTCTTCATATTTTAAAGCACATAAAAAATAATTCAAACACTTCGCATTAAGTTGAGCTAAATCTCTTTCATCAAAAGTCTATTCAGTAAAAAGCACTTCAGTTTTAATTCCATTAAGTTTATGAGAAGGTGGAGAATATCCTTCTTTAATAAGCATCCACATTCGATAATTAATTGATTGCAGAAAAGTAGACATGCGAGTTTTCCAAAAATCAAAAGATAGATTGTCAAACAAAGGAGGTCGTGTAATCGAATATCCTTCCGTTGTATTATGATTTCCAAAGTTAGCCATGGATCGAAATTCAAAAAGTTTTCAAACTCAGTTTTTATGAATCCCGCTCTGATACCACTTGAAAGTTCATTAGAGATGTTAGGACTTTATGAACTAGCCCAATGCTAACCAAGAGGGGGGTGAATTAGTATTTTTAAAAAATCTTTTAACCAAAGCATAATAAAGCTCAAATCGAAATCATCACAGAAAATAAGTGCAAAAAAAGTTAAATGTTAAAGCAATAAAAAGAACACAAGGGTTTATAGTGGATCAGTCTATTCGACCTATGTCCACTCCCCGGAGGCGTCCTCCGAGTATTGCACTACCAAAGTGACTCTCTTTTTGCTCCCACAACGAGGCTGAGAAGCCCTTACAAAAACCTCCTTTTTGCCACCCTCGGCAAGGCAGAGAACCCAACTCATTTTGCTTCCTCCTGAAGCAAGTAGAGAACCTTGATCGATCGCTGAAGCTTACCTCTCCCAACCCTTCCAAGGATAGAAGACTCTAGTGGAAAGATCCTCTCTCTCTCTCCCTCTCTCTCTCTCTCCTCTAGGCTTTCTCAGGTTAAGACAACAGCAAAAGATTACTCAAAACATTGAACAATAGCTCTTAAAAGAAGAGCTTCAAAATAGCTCATTAACTGCAAATTGCCGACATTATCGTTCAGGACGATATGTATATCATCCTGTACGATCAGTGCAATTTAAGTCTAATCAGACGAGACAATCTGGGATGAATAGAAGAAAGGTGTTCCTATCATCTAGAATGATAATAAATCATCCCGTACAATTAGTTCAAATCACATACCATCAATCAAACAATCACTCTAAAAAGAGCTATGCACGATTTCAAAATAGCTTGATCATCCGGGCCGATCTCATGATTGTCCCGGACAATTAGTTCAAATCAGAGAAAAATCATCCAAAGCATCGCCCTGAATTCGA